>NC_040884.2:6515872-6575872 GCF_900634795.4 Betta splendens
AACCAGCGTGGTTGGAGGACACAACCACGCACAGTGGTGAAGTGAGGCGCTCGCTACACGTGTCCAATGTGTCCTCGTTTCATACACGAGCCCAAAATAAAACCGGACCCTTTATTTAGCATAGCATAACGTAGCCTTGTTAGTTCTCCTATTTCACCGTCAATCACACAACAGCTTTCACCATCACTACATTTACATCTGTCAAGTTCCAGAATGAGTTTGGCAGGAGACGCCAGATTAGCAGCCGCCTTTCCAGCAAAACAGGTAAGAAACGGGCTTTTAAGTCCAGTACTTAGGTAACCTGAGTACAGCAGATAAGAAATCTGATTCCCTCACCAAGTATGACTCATTATGGAAACAACCAGCAGATAACACAAAGAGGCAGGACGATTAAAGACAAGAGTCCCAGACAGTACAGAAACCACCTGTACCTGCATGTATTTAACCTCATCACATTGGCACAAAAAGAGGTGATGGAAAGAAGTTATTTCTGATTCTTGCAATTTGATAAAAAAAAGTACTTTTTTTGATAAAAAAAGTAAAATAAATTACTTCAAAAAGGGCTCATGCTTCAGAGGTCTCCCATAAGGACAGTTCTTCAGTGTGTATTCATGTGCATCTTTTCTGCCTCCTAAGTGTGTGTGTGTGTGTGTGTTTAACACGAGGAGGGCTGCTCCCGTCTACACCCCTTCTTTTCAGCCAGCCCCAAAGCAATTTGACAATCATCAACTGTGGCCCTTCACAAAAATCAACATCACCTGTGACCCATGGCCTCAGCTCAGCCACTCAGAAGCAATGCGTCCTGTTGGCTGGGGGTGTCGGGGGGAGGGGGGGTGCCACAGGGCCCTGTTTGTCATGCTAATCAGCTGGCCTAACCTTAATGACCCAGACATCTGCTGGCCTGCATGTGTCAAGCCCCACATTCAATTTGTCCCCCAGATACAAAAAGTAGATAAGACCCTTGAGGCTGTTAAGAATGTGTGTGCGTGTGTGTGTGTGTCCTTGTTGATGTCGTATGGGTGAAAGGGAAAAAATCCTTTTATTCTGATGCTACTATGTACTAGAGCCGTAATTGCCAGCAGAGAAGAGAACCGAAGTGTATGTTTGTGTGCCTGTGTTCTTCACCGTACTTCTGTGAGATTATGTGTGTGCGTCTGTTCTGTACCCCCCCCCCAAACAAAGACACCCAGCTTGTTGCTAACACACACACACACACACGTTTGTGTGTGCAGCAGAGCGAGGGAGCAGTGGTGGGGGGGAGTTTGTTTAATGGGCGAGACAGGGGACCATGGGGATTAAGCTCCCCCCAGCTGGAGGCTTTAGAGGAAAGGCTGGGGGCTGTTCTGTTAATTCAAGTGGGCTTAATAATGCCTGTGCACCCTCTGCCCCTGACCCTCCCACCACCGCATCAGATCTGGGAGGAAATGCATGATAAAGGGAGACAAGCAGGAGAAGGAGGGTGTGTGTGTGTGTGTGTGTGTGTGTGTGTGTGTGTGGTGTGTGTGTGTGTGTGTGTGTGTGTGCAACCTGTGGCCATCTCCACAGTCGAGCACGGGCTCTGGGGACTGGAGAGATTTCTCCTCTCCATATTACTACTCTCTGGCTTTGGCACGGGGCCTTTTGGTTGCTCCACTTTCGCGCCAGAGCCAGCTTTGTTGGAGCTGCATTAGGATTAATCAACACCCAAACAATATGGCAAACGCTATCAACTGGGTCAGGCACAGTGCCACAATCAAATGAGGCTCCTTCCTTCCTTTTTTCCCAACAAGTCGTGCCCGTAACCTGTCACACTGGATTAAAATGTCCCCAGAAAAAAAGGTGCATCTATCCCAGTTAAAGCTCAGCCTTGATCTAAATGAGACGTATTTGTAAAGTCTGACTCCAGAGCTCAGGGTTAGACAGAAAGTAAAGTAAGATCCAGCTAAAAGCTCACTATTCTCTCAAACTCCCTAAAGCGTTCCACTAAAGGCTACAGCACTCACGTTCTACACAGGAAACACGACCACCATTACACATTCTTCTGTGAAGTCCTCTGGTGCTGGAAATGACATGCATCTTAAATAAGAATGTGCATCTCCACAGTGGAAACATAATGATTTCATTCACGTCATACATCAGTCTGGATCTTTAATGCTAATCTTACTACAGAGGGAACAAAGGGGAGCAGACGCAGAAGTGACTGGGTCTGTTTGAGTCATCTATCACCTGTCATTACCAGGCAGAGCTGTTACTCTCTCATCCTCCAGCTCTTTATCTCTGACACTCATATCTATATGGGTGTCACACGCTCTCCACGCAGCAGCGGCAGCGGCAGCAGAGAGACACAGGGGAGGATGTGTGCCTCCACGGGGGATTTGGGTTTCAAAGCCGTGGCAACGGGTCAGGATTGACGCAGCGGCAGCTCCACGAGGACGGAGATGCTACGTTCCCAGATGCCAATTTTAATCACGGCTATCGAGTTTAAATACGCCAATCAACTGGGCCAGGCACTAAATTGAATATTAAAAAAAATGGCCACGTATCAGACAGACAATAGTCCAACTACTCTCACCGTGGACAACGTGCCTGAGTTCCCATCTAATCAGGAGGTGACTTCACTCAGAGTAAGGGAGGCCTGGTTTAATAGCGAGGCCGTACAGTGACACCTTGTTAAAAACCGAGTGCAGGAGCTCTCGTCAGATGCTGATTACACATAGCTTGAATGAAAACCTGTCCCTCTAACCCTAACCCTATATTTACAGACAAACTGGGAAAGGGCACAACACAGTGTACTTCAAGCTCATCAAGTGGGATCTGCCCCCAACGACTGGGAGGCCACTCACTGGCATCCAACAGATAATGACTAAAGGGCTTTTGTTTTTCTTTACAACATTCCACTAATAGTTTTCCCAATCGCACGTTATTTCCTAGTCGACAACACCAACACTCTGCCACACAGTCATTGCCAAAGGGCAAATCCTTCATGTCACAAAAAGACATTCAGGTTGAGGCTTCGGCAAACAACTCTTCCGCTTTCAGCAGTAAAACACGTTACCAGGGTAAAGCAGAGACCAAAGTCCCTGGCAACACAACGGCCTTGTTGTTGTTGTTGTTGTGTTTATCTGTGCCACACTCGCACAAATGTGTTGCCTGTGCAGGAGCAAGACTAAAAAGTCAAAGGCATCTAGGAGGTGAAATGAAGGCGGGCGCCATGTTTTGAACTTGGAGGCAGGTTCTGTGTGGGTCTGCACAAGAAGGACACATGGGTGCCAGGCACTAAACATAAATGTATGGCCAATGGGCTGAGAGCCCTCATCACTGATGAATGCGTGCCCTGGACTCAGTATCTGTTACCATGGAAACTTAAGATTTAGGGGAACAGAGATGCTGTGTGTTTTTTTCCCAGTCATAAAAACACCCACCTGCAAAGAACAGCGTCCAGTGCTTTTTTTTTAGTGCTTCAACAACAAACGGATGAACATAACAACTCCACCTGTTTCCCTTCCTGGAAAATCTAACAAAACTGCGGATCAAACGTTTCTGGTTTCGACTCTTTGCCCAATACAACTCACACACGTCCGCCGAAAACGTCACATATTCATCATTCATCATGGCGACTTGATTCTTTTTTAATTTGGTTATTTGGGGAAAGTTGAACGACAACGCTGGACATTTTCTGTCACTCGTTCCAACCATCGCCGACCACGGACGCTCCGCGGAACTCAACCACCATCAGCTCCCACAGTCCAAAAAAAAGCCCGAAGCTCCTAATGGCCCAACGTGAATGACAAGACGCTGTCAAAATAACACGATCCGCGCCTCACGCGCCTCCAACCCACCGGCAGGACGGAGCATCTGGCGCACACCGCACAGCTGATTTCTGAACAAATTTCATATTTTTAAAAAGCACTTACGGAGTGTCTTGATTGTGGAAACATCATGTCAGTTCCTTGTTTGTTGCTCTCCTTCACAAACACGATTAACAGTGAGCCCCGTGTTTATATTTGCTCCTCGCGTTGGTCCTTTGTCCAAAACTAGCCCAGCCTTAACCAGGAGCTGTCCAGCGTTAGCAGGGTAACAGCTAACAGCTGCTAGCGACCCCCGAAATACGACGGTGGCGGGACGTGGTGCACTTTTCCGCCGTCGGCGACGTGAACGAGTCCGAGTGTGAAGCGGGTGGTGCGGGAGCAGTCGGCGGTGCTCGTCCCGGCCCCGTAGTTAGCGCGGCTGCAGACAGGAAGCCACCGCCAGCGCTGGCTAGGCTAGCTAATTCTTCAAAAGCTGACGCACCAGCGGCAGCGAAGCCAGTTCAGCGCATGTAAATTAATGAGGCTGTGCGCGGAGCGGCGCGGCGCGGCGCGGCGTCAGCCCGTAGCCCGCCGCCGAGGGAAATGGCTTCTCGCTTCGCCGTGTGCTGGCCCGTCGAGCGCCTTCAGCCCGCCGTCTCCGGCCACCCGCCGCTGCGCTGGCGAGGAGTACAGAGGACGGTGAAAAAAAACACCGTCTGATTCTCAGAAATAACAAGATGTCTGCGCTTTCGTCTAAGTTGAATCCCGTTTCGTCCGACGGCTCCTTATAAGTCGCACGAGTAGCGGGAGATTAAAAAAAAGCAGACCCGATCTGCGGAGCAGCTCAGACGGTGAATGAGGCCGAGGCGGTCCGGGCTCGGGGTGTTTATCCTTTGAAGCGATGCGTCCTGGGGAAACGGATCGGGTTCGTCGGTGGCGGTGCAGCTAGAAAGTCAGTCCATTCCTGGAGCTGGTAGGTAGGCGCGACGCCGCCGAGCTGAACGCCCCACACAGAAGCGCGCGACATAGACGAGAGCGGCGCGCCGATCTACGCGCCGCAGATCTACGCCGCTCACCGGCTCGTGCGCAAGCAGCGAGCGCCCCCTGTGGGCGCACGCGCACCCAGGGTGACTGCTACCGGCGTGTCATGAACGTTAGCATCAAAACGTGTCAGTTATTCACGGATTTAGTGCAACAGCCACTGTTAAAACAGTTATTTTCCATGAGATACAAACCTGATCTTATATCTGTGAGAGCAACTGGACTGATTTTCAAATTGTTCAGAACTTCTTGCAGGCTGTGCACACAATGTAGTTATAGTTACTGCACTTATAACTGATCACTACCAGTATTTAAGCACATTTACTGCCTCCCACATATACAGTAGTACTGTTATCTATGGGGTTAGGATGCCCATACTGTAAAACCATTTATTGTTTGATGAAAAAAAAAAATATATATATACATATACATATATATATAATATATAAACCGCTATGGTGATTCAACAAAATTACTTTCCCAAAGAAAATGTGCAAGGACACACTAAGAGAGTATAGGAACATATTTTATTCCAATTTAAAACATTTAAAGGAGAAGGCTATGAAAATCATTTTCATGTTTGAATGAGGTTCAGGCAACAGTGGTTGAAATGAAATATACAAAAAGAGAAATATGGCTAAAATACTGTAAATCAATAACCATTAGAACCCTTTACATGAGGGCGTTTCATTAATACAGTATCTCACCCACCCACTCCCTCCCCAACCTGACAAACACATGCAATTGAAATGACATTTATCTTAAAAACAGCAGTTCATCATTAATCTTAAATATAGAATAAAACTGTCCTTTTCGTTAATCACATACTTAGTGTTTGTTTTAAAAAGCGGACCATGAAATTCACAGGCCCTCAGATTTTTCACAACATTGGCACTTGTTAAGAGTCTGGCTTTACAAAGAAAGGGGATTGGCACACTCATTGTACATAATTTACATTTGGTATACTTAAAAAAAAAAAAAAAAAGAAAAAAAACAAACAAAAATACATTACTTTCAATTTGTACACCACTACACAAAGTCTATCTTTAAAAAAAAATGTCTGTTATCTTAAGTGGTTCTAAATACACATTGAAGTGTGTCAACCTTACAAAAGAAAACAACAAAAAAGACAAAGATAGCGTTTAATATCATAGTATGTCCATCCAACCAGCCCTCAAGTAGAAGCAATAGCCATCAAAGTGTACACACAGTTCAGAGAACCAGCGAGTGGGCTTGGAATCACACAAACGCAGGCCCACTGGGAAAGAACCAGTCCAATCAGTAAGACGGGACAACAGCAGAAAATGGCGTCTTGTCAATACCCCTCATTTTCCATTTACTCACTTGTTTTTGTAACCACCAAAAATATTTCATTGGCCATTTTAGTACCTTCAATTGTTGTTTGAATAAATAATTGAATACTGAGGTTTAACACGTAAGATTCATTTGAGGGAAGAATGACACTGCGACGTAGTATTCAATTAACAGAGAGCAACTGGGTAAAGTTACAAGTAGTTAATGTCAATTTAAATGGTTTGTTATGATGGAGCTTGCTTGGTACAATGTTTTACACTGGATTGTCGTCTTTTCAACCCAAAATGGTGAACATGGCCCGACATCAATACAGTGCAAATCAATGGGAGGAGTTTGCAGTGAGTGACCCAGGTCCGCTGTCGACTTGAGCAGCCAGTGGCGTACTGCAGCTGCGTGACACTGTGTGTGGTGATGCTGCTGTGAACTGCTAAGCAGAGAAGGCATGAAGTCCACAGTGAAAACCAAAGAATCGTCGTACCAACTCGGGCCCTGGAGTGGTCACCTTCATTTTGTTCAGCACCCTCAAAGCAGTCCAAAGTACAAAAGGAAAAGCAGAAAATAATAAAAATCCCCCACATAGGAATGAAGCTGCCCTTCAGGTTTAAGTCATGTCCCCACAGCAAAGCAGAGCAAAACGACGACTTGGCAAACTCAGCTCAAGTCCGTCCGTGACTTCGCTGACTCACCAAAGCACTTGATTTCAAAACGGAAAAGGGGGAGTTCGCAGTGCGACACCCGCAAAATTTACTTCTGTTACGCACGGGACACGCGGTTTGTGAAAAGACCTTTAAATGTTGGCTAAAGTGCCCAAGAACCTGTCACCAATACAAGCAGAAGCAACCAAATCAGCGGCACTTCGCACAGACACACACGTGCTTCCTTCATTAAGTGTTTCACAATGCATTTAAACAAAACAATAGCTTCATCAATAAAATGTACACGTCAGCACGAGTTGCTAAGATTAGCGATTGGCGCAGTGTTTGTCTAATCACAATCAACAATAAGCGAGTAGATCACACTGCTTGAAATCACATAATGATTGTGAACCTTTTGGCAAACGGCTTAAGATTATACTGATTTATATGGTGTTTAAATGTGACTCAACTCTTCCAAAAATAAAGAAGTCAAAATATGCCACCGCTTTCTTTTGTGACACCAGCACAGACAACGTTGAAGAGAACCATTAAAATGTTACACATGACAAGGAAAAACAAATATGTATGACCACATAGTGGAAATGATGAGTAAAAAAAAAAAAGAATTAGCACAAATCATGACAAGAGCAAAAAGAGTGTCAGATGCAAAAGCTAGGACACAGGATGTGTGCTATTGCATCCAGGGAAACTGCAATTCTTGACATTAACACTTCCCCCCACACCCAAAAGGCAAAAAGATGGGAAATAAAGAGCCAAACAGCAGCCAGACCTCCCCCAGGAATATCACGTAGGCATCTGTGGACTGCTGCATCCCTCCCTCACTGAACCTGCAGCAACCATCCTCAACTGGACATCAACACACGCTTGATTCAAAGCACCTTTTGCTCTAGGATGTCCATAGAGTCCATTCATTTCTACCAAAGCTGCTAATTAGTAGCCCTTGTAATGAAGAGTTATGAAAACTTACCTGAATTACACTGAAGACAAATACACCCATCTATCAACTTCTAACAACTATCAGGCAACATACTTGATATGGGATTGGTTTCAACAGCCAAAGCACATCCTTGGGAAAAAAAAAGATGATTTTTCATACAGCAAGTATTAAACCACTTTTTTGAGTGTGTGTTTGAATTTTCCTATTTGCATAAAGCACAAACCCATCATGGAAACAGTTGCTTCCCACTGTCGAGACTTTAAAAACAGAACTGCAACATCTAAATATATGAATTATTATTAGAAAGATAGAACACTTGTCATTAAAATAGTTTTGATATTTTACAGCAGTATAAAATCTCCTCTTGTCTCCTAGATTGGAAAAACTTTGACTTGAAATTAGGAAGGACGTCTCATTTACTGTATCAACAATAAGTAGATCTGATTGATGATATACAAAAGAAGAACCCGACTCTTACGCTATCAGTTACATTTATCAAATATTGCCTCAATAGTACGGCAAAATAGGCAGATTTAGTAGAGAGGTCATCTCTGTGATGGAGAGTAGCCTGCGAGTGAGGCCAACCCACAGCGCAAACGCTTCGATCCTTCAACTGACTATTGCACTGTGCGGACTACACGATTTACATCGGAGGAAACTAACAAATCACAGTACAACACATCTGTGATTCAGACAAGTGGTGACAAGAGCAAATTCTGATGCCAACGTGAGAGAAACTCACATTAGCAACTCCAGTTCCTAACGTCTGAGCCACTTAAAGGATGTACAGAGTAATTATATTTACAGAAAACCGGTGGCTTGAACTCGGAAGCCTGATAGAAAATAACAGATTAGGTTGACATAATCAAGTCGAGTGTAAACTCTTGTTATTTTATGCTTCTTGGAGCATTTAAACTTTAAACCAGAGAGCAGTTTATAAAAAACGTGACTCTGTTTGAAGTAGTTATCTTAACCTTTAACTGGAGAACAATGACGGTAATAATAATCCAGAATTAACAGCTGTTAAGTATTTAAAGTCTAAAAACATTATGCAGTCATCTCTGTCTAGCACTCACTCTGTGTGAGCAGCATGAAAACTTTATTTACATTCAGCAGAGCAGCTGCGCTCTGATTTGGGGCAGTTATAAAAAAGAAAAATCATACAGAATTAAAGGCCCAGCAAACAGAGTACCTCACTGTAATCTAGCTCCATCTGATCATATATTCCTATCACAATAATTAGTTACCCGTTGCAGAGATGCAGATGTGCAGAGTCCAAGGTTTGCAACATGGCCTCAGGCTGTAGTGTTTATCATGTGTGGGGTAATTAAGAAGGGGAGAGAGCCCTTTGTTCGTAAAACTTTACCCAGAGAAGGACCTCCATCCACCTTGTACACACAAGCACTGGCAATGTAGTGTAAAAACGGAGAAAATATGAGTAACACCACCCGCCAAGTAAAAGAGAGAAGCCCACAAGTGATCAAAACTAAAAGAGTGAGGACAAATGGTGTGTTTCATGTGTTTCTGCAGTAATTAACCACACAACCAGATTATTCAAAAAAGAAAAAAAAACAGCAACTGAGGAGCCCAGTGGGACAGAAAGGGTAGAACGCTGCCCAGTAAAGTATTATGAAATGCCTTTGTCTTTGAGCAGCGGTAGGAGTCATGCTGCGTTTCTGTTAGTGGACTCTGCATTGAGTGTATGGGGGATGCAGGCCGGTCTCTTGCTCTCTCTCTCTCTCTCTCTCTCTCTCTTTCACACCAGGTTGTATTCTTTAAGGTTGAGCTGCAGGATGGTGTCTTTGACAGCAGCAAAGACGAAGCGGATGTTCTCCGTATCAGTGGCGCATGTAAAATGAGAGTAGATGATCTTGTCACTGTCTGGGTTCAAGTCCACAAACATCTTCAAGATGAACTCTCGGCCTGCCTGGGCGTCTCGCTGGGGACCTAATGAGAATGTTAAATTAGGTTGTCATTTGGTCTGTATTGAATTATATGCTATTTCGAGGAACTAGATGGTTTTAAAAGAAAAAAAAGGTGAATTGTACTACATCTACCTACCACAAGGTGTCAGTGTACAGTAGAAAATGCAAGTGAAGGCAGTCATTGTAAACCATAACTGTAGCTGACAATATGTATGATACTACCAAGATGTCGAATAATGAACTAGTTATAACATTAAGTTACCATCAAACTCTGGGAAATAATCAACCAGGTGAGAATACATGATCTTCTCCTCCAGCAAGTCCTTCTTGTTGAGGAATAGGATGACAGAGGAGTTTTGGAACCAGGGATATGTGATAATGGTCCTGAAAAGAGCTTTACTCTCCTCCATACGATTCTGATAATAAGAAAACGAAAACAAGGTTAGAATATATTTTTATTCTTAGGCTTTTTAAACTGATTGATGAATTACTAAATCTTGTAACATTTCTCAAGATTGGAGCATATGCAGTGTTAAAATATGGAAACAAAGCTTGATTTAGTAATACAAAAGAAGTAAATATGTAAATTCACTTTAGGCTGAATTTATGTTTTTCCGAGGATGTACATTGTTTTCTCTGGGCTGGATCGATCCTATGATTTTCTTTTAAAAACAAACTAGAAGTAACAACCGAGAAAACAGCAATAGACTCAGCAGAAATAATAAAACATTGTTTTTTTATCAAATTCTGCAACAATACAATAGAATGTGACTTTAAATGGATCCAACCATCTTTCTGATTTAAGATTGTCTCTGTAGCTGCAAAGACCAGACAACATGGAGCAATAAGTTCTGCTGTGTGTGTGTGTGTGTGTGTGTGTGTGTGTGTGTGTGTGTGTGTGTGTGTGTGTGTGTGTGTGTGTGTGTGTGTGTGTGCGTGTGTCCCAGAGTAGACAAAAGTCACTACTGATAAACCTCTGAACATGAAGCTGTGGTGATGTACAGCCAATGCAGTGAGTCAAGTTGGCAGCTGGGTCTGCTTTATGAAACCCAGTTGTCATATGACCAGGTCAAAGAAGGGGTCTGTTGTTAGGAGAGGAGCAGAGGGCTTGAAGGGCCTGATCACATTAGCTTTATTAGCCGTAATTCCATCTGAACAGTAAGAGGCGACAGAGCCGTCCGGATAGACACAGCAGCTCTGAAGTTAAGAAAAAAATTCATACTCTCACCAGTAGAAAATAATCAATCATCAATCAATCATCACTGCAGCATGTGTGAAGCATGGAGAATATATCCCCACACTTTCCTTGGCATAATTCTTGAAGTTACCCACAAAAAAAGTATTTTACACATGAAAAATATTAAAATACTATATTAGTTAAGGGTGAGGGGAATATAGTCATGATTCTGTCAAGAGTTGTAAAACCGCACCCTTCACATTATTAAATGGGTCTACTAAAATATATTCCAATGTGTGTCTATCCAAGCAAACTAGTTAACTGTCGAACTGATGACATGTTGAAGATCTAATTTTAATTGAGAAAAAAAAATAACAATCTGTTAAGGAATAATAGAAAAAAGAAAAAGAAAAAACAGGAAAGCAGGACTAGCAACACATAATTATCCTAATTTATGAAGTATTGCAGTACGTATATCAAAAACCTAAACGTCTGTGTCTCACCTCGTTGTCTGACTCCACCAGCACCTGATCGTACTCGCTAAGCGCCACCAGAAACATGATGGAGGTCACGTTCTCAAAGCAGTGGATCCACTTCCTCCTCTCTGATCTCTGGCCACCAACATCCACCATCCTGTTTTGAAAATGATGAGGTGAGAGGTAGGGACACAAAATATCAAGATTAGAAATTAACATAAAAAGAATATTCTATGGACAATTTCTCCATGTATTTGTCCTCAAAGATAAGCATGCATGTCAATCATCCTCAAAGATTTAACATTTTTAAATCTTTGGTATTTCCATGGGTGTGAAACTAAGACTTGAACCACAAAAAGCATGTACATTTAGTTGTAATTAAATTTTTTTTATTTAAAATACCACTACTAACAGGAATCAGTAAATATTTCATGTTTACTTATACTGGCCTTCTATACAATAGTAGCCAATCAAGTACTTTAAAGGTTAGTGTGGTCTGGCTGTGAAACACATACAGGTCTAGTGTAGTTCAAGCCAAACACCCATCTAGCACCAAACACATAAGAGAAAACATGAGCTGGGAATCTGCAGCGTGAATCACACAGACAGAGCAAGCCCTCCGTCAGGTGAACCGAAAGCTCCGCAAAGAAATGCATGTGCAAACAATGCCATCCTTCAGTAGCCGAGTCTATGCAGCAGATAAAGTCTAGAAAACATTTCCTCGTTCAGGACAAGCACATTGGGATTATTGGGGAAAAAAGGTGACGAGAAAAAATTTAATAAGACCACACAGGGAATCAGGGAACAAACAATAAAACTGTCCAAAAAAGTAAAGGGTGGGCTAATTTGGATTCTGGTTCTGGGACAGGTATCCTAGATAGCCTCGATACGGGGTCAGGAGACACAGATCGACTCTATCCTCAATTTCTTTTTATAAATGGATGCGCTTTTACCTTAAATGACTAAAACCAAGAAAAGGTAAGTTGATTAAAGTAAATTCAATTTAAGATCTAATGAGGGGCAGCAGTAGAGGAGGGGCAGATAGGACAAGTGTTGGATTGCCCCCCCCCCCCCCCATTTCATCTGTTACAGATCAAACCTGCACTGTACTCATGCGCTTAAGTCTTATGTCTGTAAATAATCTGACCAAACAAACATCTCATTCTAGAGCTCAGCGGTAAAACTTCCCAAAGGTGAACTCAGTCAGCGAGGCTGCCAGAAGGAGTGAAGGCATTGATGAATGGAGTCCTCCAGATGAGCCAGCCTAAAATAAAACTCCTTCACATTACATGACCTCTTTATTCCCTCTAGGAGGGATGAGTGACCTACTTACATTCTCCTATGCTGAATGAGCCAAGTGAAACGACTTTTCCTTCATTGACTTCAAGCGCTAATTACAAGAGAATGAAGCAAGTCTAATGGAGACGTTTGTCTTTGAAAGGCCTCCCTTGTTGCAGCCTGCCCTGTCCTGTAAGCACACACACAGTGACAGTCCCACGTGTGATTGTTACTATCCACATACTGGGCTGAGGGACTTCTCGTTCTGCACAAAGTGTTCTCCATGCTTGATGAACACTGCAAGAATCAAAGAACCTCATTAATCACGTTCTTCCAAAAAAGCCCGACACGTGACATTCATTCCCACCTCATATTTGTATTTTCAGTCTCCAAACACGAAACTGATTCACTGCTCATTGAGAGCAAGTAGTGATTCACCATGAGCAGCGCAGCCAAACGGAGTGGAGCCAAGCAGCAGAAGAGCTGCTGGGAACCTCTTCCACACAACCTCATTGCACACAGTTATTTCTAGCCTTGCCAAGCGTAGGAGGAGGCTGACTTGATGGCTTCCTATCGATTCGCGCTCCTCTATAATCGTTCTTGGTCCCTGGGTCTCTCTCCATCTCCTCATCTCCTCATCAGGCGCATAACAAGCTGCTGTATGTTTTGGTGGCAGGTCATGAGACTGACAAAACTGTATCTCTAGGCAACATGGAAAACTAGGAGCTACTAAGCAAAATACCTTTGTGAAAACCTTATTGTTTACTCTTTACTGGCTATACATTGTATCAGAGCTGTATTAAATTACTGCTTATACAAACAAAATATCCTAATCCCAATCAAAAGCCTGAAACTAGTGGGAAACAGGGTCTTTAACAGGGGCTAGCATTAAACAATTGTTAAACATATCATCTACACAAAACAAGTCAATGATGGTTCAGGGTTTTCAATTTTCTTGTGGACATATTTTAAAATGTTTTCAGTAAGTGGTTCGATAAAGAGCTACAGGCAAAGAGCTGCTGAGCCAAAGGAGAACAACTTTAAACAATCAATTATTAGTTACAGTAAAATCTATTATAACTACTACTTGAGCATTTTCAGGCTGCAAAGAGTAACACGTTGACATTTTTTGGCTGTGGTCTTTTGGATTTAAAAGCAAAAACAGTGTACTAGATGGAAAACTGGAGTTAGTAAAAAAAAATAGCGTAGTTCGTTGTCTACCTGAAAATGATGCTTTGCAAGTCGAAAGGGTATTCTATGATCCCAGTGGTTGGGATTCGAACCCTAAGCACATCTTGTTGAGTTGGTAGATAGCACGGTTCAGCAATACGATCCAGATCACTTAGATAGCTAGAGACAGGAAGGACAGAGAGAGAAGGAGGAAAGAAAGTGAAGCATAACAGCAGATACAGCACATGCCTCAAAAAGCAAGTGAATCAGTCCAGATGTAACAAAAAAAAAAAAAAAAAAAAAAAAAAACATACCAGAGAGTTAGAAGAGGATTCAGTGACAATTCTCAAATGTCACCTAATCCTCAAATATTCTCTTAGAAATTCGGCATTATCCTTGATGGAAGCTCCTAAGGACAAAACAAGCCTCGGCTTTATCTTCTGTTCGCCCCTCAAAGTGATCAGTGTGAAGGTTTGTACGTTTAAGGGGAGCAGCACTTTTAACTTGACTTCCAGAAAGTTGACTTAGCACTTGAGAGGCCAAACTTGACTGCCTGGCTGACAAAAATACGCCTGCCTTTTTAGAAGTCTTTGAGAGCCGTCCATCAAGGATGCGTTAAAGTGCTGAGCCCTGCTGTGCAACATAGAACAGATGAAGATAGCGGCTTCGACGGTTTCCATCTGGCTGACCAACTGTTGAGCAGCTGGACAACCAGTGACAACACCAGCAGCACTTGACACCAGTACCTGAAGACTATATTCTCCAGATCAAATGGGTATTCAATAATGCCAGTGGTAGGTACTCGAACCCGCAGCACATCCTGCTGAGTGGGCACGTACCCCGCTGAAGCTATTCGTTCTAAGTCACTAAGGTAACTGTGGAGGGGGAGGGGACATATGACAGAGATGCACATGTAGGCAAACCACCAAATGCAACAGTACACGACCATGTATAAATGTAAATGGCATTAACAAATAAAAACCACTGCTTTCTATGAAAACCATACAAATAGAAACATGCACAGAGCAGGCAGCAGCCGTATGAAATTATGTCCTACAATCCTTAACTTTTTAAACAGAGCTATATTGGTCTGAAATGGATAAATGCAAGTTGGAATTAGAGCTGATATTATTAGCAGTCGTTTATAAACCTGCCAACATTTATTCCCTTCTTCTGACTCTCCCCATCTGCCTGAACTCTCTTCCCCTCCTGCAATGGAGTGTAAGAGCCACACAGAAGGCAGCAGCACTACTGGGACTACATACTATTTGGTTGAGTCAGAGAGCTGGTACTCTCTCCTGCGATCATAGGCCTCCTGGATGCCAGGGTCAGTCCACAGCATCTTTATGGCACTGATGTACGGCTGTTCGAATGAGGACACCTTCTCCACGTCCACCTCACGCACCAGCTGAGCATTATTCTGGAGAAAACAACAGAGCAGTAGCATTTGAAATGATTAATTCAGAATCTGTCGTTACGATTCCATAATAAACTATGTGCATTACTACACTGATATGTGGCTCTCCTATAGGGCTCTTATTTTACTTTGGATTCATGATGTACTTTAATGTTTGAATTAAATTAACTGATCACACTACTGCTGGAATGAGCAAGCCATCAGTGATTGCAGGCCATGCTGACAACGCTGGCCAGAAATTTCAGCCAAATCCACCCACATGAAACTTAACCGTTTATCACTGTGCATCATGAAGGTTCTGAAGTAACTTGAGGACTCAAGTTCAGCTAAGGAGAGTTCATTTAATACGGAGTACTTTAAATAAATAATTGATCAAATAATACTTTTAATATTTTCCTCAACAATGTCTGATTTACTATGAAGCATAGTTCCATCAACACATCACTCTATACATATTCATACATACCTTGTTCTGTTCATACTTGTACGGGATCTTTAGAGTCTCAGTTGCACGGATCATGGCCTGCATAGAGGTGAAGATGTTCTGGTAGACCAGCTTGGTGAAGCCCTTCTTATCCTCATCTGTGTAGCCTGATCCATGGATTATTCTCATCTGCTTGATAAAAGTGCTCTTGCCACTCTCTCCAGTACCTGAGACAGAGACAGACAGGCTTAGGCGACAGCAGCAGAGTCCTACTTAAGGGGAAAAAAAAAAAAAAAAAAAGATCCATTGGTTTTCTTCCTGCTCTTGCCATGAGATCCAGAATGAAAACTTTGTCTAAGCTGTTCTCAGCCTGGTACCCACAGGTCTGTATTGACTGAACGTCAAGCAAACAAATTTAATTCTCAACTTTTTTTGTATAACTTATCTTTCTGTGTGGCCTGCCTTTAGAAAACGCTGACTGAGGCCTATCCACCTACACCCTGGTGCCGATATGCAGGCTGGTAAGGAATCCACGCCATCATGTCCCTGGCAACAGTCCAGACCTTAAGTCTCTGTTTTTTACTAACTGAACCAGGTAGTGATTCAGATTTGATTATGTTAGCTTGCAGTTTAGCGCCTGCTGATTGTACTAAAATGGTGAAATTGTAACTTCCCATTGTCTTAAGTGTATTTGTTATACTACTCAGGGAAACAACTTACAAGCGGCTGCAAGTAATTGCGATGAAGCAATGCGACTTACATAACCTAAAATATATATGTGACCAATGTTTCTGGGCCCAGTTGTGGTCAAGCCATGTAAAAGAAAATCTCTTGTCATGTTGGTTCTGATTTCCCAAAATGAGCATTGTTTCGGCAGGGTTTACCGCAGAGGTCCGACTAAATGACTGGGTGAAATGGAACGGTTCAGAGAAGCCACATGAGGGCTGAAGGGTTCAACCTCAGCTCAAATAAGACCCGAGTTAACGGAGTTCATTCTTTCAATTTACTTTCACAGCACAAACACCAAGACACAAATGGAATCCGTCTGCACATGCAGACACAGAAACACACAGGACCTGCAGGGTCCCTCTCACCTCCTCACTGTACATCCACAGGACAGTCTACAGTAAGATCTGTGTCTTTATACAGACATTTTCTATTTCAGGCCAAGGAGATAGAGAAGCCATCATGAAAGCATCATGGTTTCGTATGCCGTTCATCGTCAAGCAAAAGGAAAACATTCAAGAGACAACGCAGGTAGCAGCCAACCTTTGGTTCACTATGTACTGTAGTTCCCTCTCCAGAGCAATCCTCTCTCCTCCACCCACAACCTATTTCTTCTCTACAACCTGCTCAAGCTCTGTACTACTCATCTCACTTTTCCCTGACTCATTGTAGTTTAAGCTGCATGAAAACTCCGGTCTCACGCTCATTACCTCAAAAAGGCTGTAGCTGTGATACAAAACATGATGGTAGTGTCCATTTACTAATATATATTAAAACGATAAAAACAATCAAATCACAGATATAAATACCATACAAAAATCTATTCAGAATATCGCAATACTTGGATTCTTATTTTGTTTTTTCCCCCAGGAACAGAACAGTTTCACAGGCATAGCCCACATGTCACAACAAATGCAAAACTGCACTTTCATGTAGAAACCTGGTGTCATAAACAACATGAAACTCAGCTCCTATTTTGGCATCAACATTAGATTTGCAGAGTTTACTCAAACACCACTATAAAAATAAAACAACAATTTGGCTACAATCTAGGGATTTCATTTTAAAATACCAAAAAAATCCCCAATATTACGATGCATTCTCAAGGGACAATGAAGTCAATATAAAATGTTATGGGAATCTACAGTGTCTACCCAAACAGTGGACTGGACTAAGGAGGGCTCTATGGATGGCAGTTAACTGCAACACTTCAGGAAATTGGGGAGAAAAGCTAAAACACCTGAAGAAACACTAGTGACACTGATGATGTTCACAAGCACACCGTCTAACTGTAGACGGCGATTAGATAATGGAATGCTCTGTGTTATACATCACAGCTGGTATTGTCAGGGCAAAGTGGTTGAGATGTCTTCCAAGGATGACGAGAGTCACGTTTGACTGTCAGGGAATGAAGAGCAACCTTGAGTGTACAGTGAAGGAGTCCCCTGAGCACTGCCTGCCCTCTAACCAGACAGGATCTTTAACTGTGGAAAGCAGGTCAGGCAACATTGGAGTTTCCCTTTCAGACAGAGTACGTCTTTGAGAGAGGGACATAAATAGCAATTATCAAGACACAGCACTGGAGAGTTCACTTTCTCATTGATTCAAGAGCAAAACAGACAGTAGGGGTGCACATTTTAGCTGCTCTCTTTCCAAGACAAAATATGTCTTCTTTTTTTAGTTAATGGAGTATTTGTCTATGCATCTGCCTTTGAACAGAGGAAAGTGAAAAACACAGCACAATTAGCTTAATCCCTTTGTTCTCGTACTGAACTGGAAAACCCAGCAGAAGCATTTCTCGTGGACAAGCTACTGTACTTTTACTGGAGCTACTCTTAAGGGGTAAGGCTAGTTCCCATGGCAACACCTGCACTGGACTCATAAATATATGGCAGAAACCACCAGCTGAATGGCTTCAGCACATCTCCACAGAACATAGTCAAACATACAAGCCTAACGGCATACAAGCCCAAAGTCAAGAATTTTAATAAATGCATGCAAATAAGTGCATGATTAAGCCTTTATGTATATAGTGAGTATTATTTTTGTAGCTGTATTCAACTTTACTTTTCTTTTGCACTCAGGAAGCACAATGCCGTGACCATTAACCAAGGCAGAACCGTGTCACTTTGACCACATTTTGCAGAGCAAAGCATTAGTCAATGGGCTAAATAACCATTAACTTACAAAGAGGAGGAAAAAACAAGTGAATGGATGTAGTGAATTGGCCCAGGTGGAGAGCAGAGCACCCATTTCAGCTGCGGTTTACATGAAGGGTAATAACTTGAAGCGGCATTTGGCATCCATGTTGAAAGAGACAGAACTAAAGAGAGTCAGGAGACAGAAGAGAAAGGAAGGAGGTGCAAAGTGCGACAGAGTTGAGGAGAAGGGCACGCTGAGTAAATGATTTCTTAAAATTTCCCCAAGCACATCAAACAGGAAGCTGAATGTCCACTTTAGCTCGGTGAAAGGAAAAGCTCGCTGAAGGTCTGTCTGGCTGCACAGGAGCTTAGTGACTACAGCGAGTGCAGGAACACTTTAAGGACCTTAAGCTGCACATTGACCCTAATGAAAGGAGGTTTAAGATTATTTATTAGGTCAGTGTTTCTGCATGACAAAGATGCCCACTATAACACCGTTACTGTACAGTTTAGGTAACCTTTAGCTAGTAAAGTGTTTTTAAACATTTAAAACCACAGCTTAGTTCAATCCAAAGGTACTTTTTTAATCTCCCACCTCTTCTGGGTTTTATGTATCACGTATTTACACGTTTATACGTTTTATGTATTTTATGTACACGCACTGGACAAAATCATTAATATCCCTATGTTAAAGAAAAAGAAAGCTTACTGGTCACTGAAATCAAAATGATCTCAGTAATAATAAATAAACATTTACTGATATCAAACACTGCTGATGAACTGTGGTTTAGTAGCAACAGACTAATCAAACTGGCAACCACTGCAATAAAGCAACTGCTCTCATGGTCAGTATCATGTTGAGGAACCCAAAGTCCTCACTTTACAGAGGTGTTGTGAGAAAAAAGTATTAGAAAAAAAATACCTGTCAGTACAAAAGTTAAATGTATATGGCTGTTTAGTTATATAACAAAGTAATGAACACAGTTTAACTGACCGCTCTTAATGTCTGTGAAAACTGACCATAATCATTTATGTGAGGGCAGAATTTAAACGTACTAATAAGAATAAGAATAAGAAAACCTTTAATAGTCCCGCAGTGGGGAAATTACCTCTCACAACAGCAGTACAGATGAGCAAGAATACAGGTACAAATAATAGCTACAAATGTGCTTTGTGCAGACACTACAAAACTTCCGCTGGACAGATGTTATGTACTTTGCAATTACATTAATTAATTGTAACCAGCCTTCACTTTGCTTTGTTCTTCCAGGTCCAAGACCTAGTTGGCAATTTGCCCAACACTGATTTGGTGCTGTGTAAACATAGAAGAGAAGTTCGAAAGTGTGTGTCTTAAGAAATCCAGACCCAAGAAGTGTGTGTGTGTGTGTGTGTGTGTGTGTGTGTGTGTGTGTGTGTGTGTGTGTGTGTGCGTGCGTGTGTATACACACATGGTTGTATATACTGTTCACATGGGTCCTAACATCTGAGGTTATTTGTGCAAATCATTTAATTTTGCATTTACTTTGTGTGTAATATTACAAACTACATTATCATTAACAATAGTCTAAAACTATGTGGTGTTTCTCCTGTTTTTTTCTTCCCCTATATTCTTCTGCTACCACATATTTACTAGAATTTGTTTGGCCATGTTACTGCCCCTAAAATGTGGTTAGAAGGTACTCCTACTATAAAAGCCCAAGCTGGAAAACAATGTTTTCTGAAAGTGATTCAATCCTAGCATTTCTAAATTAATTTTAATATATGCATCAGATTCCATGTCTGCGGTAAAGTTGCTTTTCTGTGCCTGAGTGAACACAGTTTGATGTATTGATCTTCTGACTGTGTGGTCACTTTCAGTGTGTCCGATCACGCTTTGCATAAAATTGATCCAGTTTCCATTAAGCATTTTAGAGTGCCATGCTCTGTCCTCTTTAGAAACCTGCTCTTTGGCAATGATTCCACAATGAGAAAGCCCCTATTCACTTAAAATACAAATATTGACATCAGACGCTTTAACATAATGTTTTTGAGCCACAAGATGATCATTAGGTCTATCATCTAACAAGGAGATGCATTGTCCCTGCTGTTGTTTGTGAAATGGCTTCATCAGTCCAGACATCATCCCAGTTCTAATACTGTGGTAGCTAATTTGTGTAAAATCTGAGTAAAGCCCTAAAACCAGATACTGATGTGTAAGAGATAAGGTAAGATAGAGTCTTTGCTCCTAATTGTGGATCTACAAGCGATAAGATATCTATAGGGTAACAGGAGGAGCTTAGTACTGCCCACATTTTTCTGCTTTTTGGCTTTATTTGATTTTTTTTAACAAAGTGGCTTTTTGTTATTAGATGTTGTATTTACAACCAAGAACAAATCATTTCTCTACGTGAAAGTTCTTTACAGAAAAAGTGCAATTTGAATAAGTAATATGAAAACTGGTTTATTTAACAAATTCACATCCAGTGCAATGTGAAGTATTACACTGTAGAAGTACACTAGATAGATATTTGCATATCATAGCACTAAAAAAAAGAAAGTTGTGTGACATCCATGAGGAAACTGTTATGGATGCTATAAAAGCAATTATCTGTGTGAAATAATCTCACATGGGTGATGACTAGCTTAATGACCTTTGACTGAGAGTCAGTCAGTGCTGGCAACATACAATTGTGGGAGTAATAAATAAAGCAAGGCATCTGCCAAGTCTGCTTTCTGTGGTGCTATTCTGTCTTCAAGTAGCTGGGATATCACAGTGCAGCCCTGTGATGTCCCACAATGCTACTGTACATACATTCACCGTCATAAACATCTCCCGAGTCCTGTTATAATGGGTCGTCCTCTTTACCATCTACAGTTTTTTTATTTTTACATGCCGTTACCTTGGCAGCACCTAACAAAGATCCAAATAAATATTGCTACCACGGAGCTTATCAACTTACTGCAGGACTTACTAAGGGACATCATAATAGACTCAGGTAGGCTCTAGGCATGAAACATCCTTGGGTGTTGCCAAAAAACAAACACTCATTAACCCCGATGCAACCAACCTGTTTGAGCAGTGTGCACAGTGACAAATGACGTGAGTATACACACAGTATACATTATACAGGTGTACAGAATGTGCCTTTAGAGTTGTTCATTCTAATAAACGCTGCAACGAGCCCTCTTTCCGCATTTTCCTTATAGAACAAAAGACATGAAAAAAGTTGTCATTTATACCACGAGAACCACCGAACAACAGACAAAGTTAGTGACTTGTTAGTGAACATCCAACTTCCAACTATAGACAGACAACCAAAATCATTTAAAACCAAACTATTTACTCCAAATAAGCCAATGTCTAACACCAATACTAAAATGCACTGCAGGGAAGATTTATTTCTACGATACAAATAAGAATGTTGAGAGAAGCAGCTTGTTTCCAAAGTTTACCGTCGGCTGTTTATTGCTTTTGTTAAGCAACTGCCTGACATAATTATAGTGTGTAAGAAAACATCCTGAGTCTCTCAATACACAAGGGACCACAACTCTCGAAAAACATGCATTCAACATCCTTGACTGACCTTTGTCTATTCTTCCACCTGAATTTGCAGAAAAAAAAAGCATAAACCTTTTGAAATCTAAAAAAAAAAAAAAAAAAAAAAACAACAACAACAACAACAACAACAACAAAAGGAGGTCAAGGTATCGCCATGGCACCATCAAACTTACTGTTCCACCAAGAACATCATCGTAATATCATAATATTACCTTTCTCCTAACTCAACGGTCCATATCTTTGACATTTACTATACGCATAATGAAATTATCGTCTTATCTTGTCTTTGAGCGTTTCAACGTAAAAGTGGAGATTTCTTTAAGCTTGAATTTACAGCAGCGTTTCAGTGCTACTAAAGTTACAGTGGCCTTTACAGATGTACCCCAATAAAGCAGCCAGTGACTCTAAAACAGGTTTGTTCAACACATTACTACTAAGAAATATTGATGCATGGTACTTTTGTGCTGTTACATATGTACACATTTTACAGGTTGGCTAAACCTTCAGTCAACAGTGGATGGACACTGAAGAAGTGTCTCACTATCTTGAGTCACTGTTTGCATACTGCTGCAATGTATAACATGCTGTGTGTTTTGGTAACATATGTTTCTCTTGTTTAGATTGATTTCATTGATGATATGGGGAGGTTGACACCTACCAGCATAATGTAATTATGAACGTAATCCATTAGTGTAATTTTGTATACCTAATGAAGAGAATGTAAGAGTGCAGGGTACTATCATTAAGAACGGGTTTTTTGTTTTCAAACAAATTTAAGATCAGTGTTTGCTGAAACTGTCAAACCAACGTCAGTCAAGAGGAAGCCAAGTCTCCTCCTCAGACCAAGCTCATGTGATGATAGCCAATAAAGATAAAGTTACCATGAGCAGTTTAATAGAAGATTAGTTCATTTTACTTAAAAGAATTAAATCATGAAAGCTCAAACTGGTCTGGTTACTCCAGATCCTTGAAGTCTATCTCTACACATTTAATTACTTGTGACTTTCATTAGTGACAGAGGCCTATTCTGACCCAAGCTCGTACAGTAAACCTACATTTACACATTTGCCAACACCAACCTGTTGCTCATAAGCAGCCAGAATTACTGCCTAAGTTCAAAACACAACGCCACCAACGGCGCTTATACAGGTGACGGCCAATGTAAAGCAGTGTATTAACACTGCGTCACAGCAGAAAACTACTGCAGTGTAACTACTACAATTAAATAAACCACTTTGAGCTTTACAGGATTTGGAGCAGTGTAATTACGGAATGTGAAGCAATACCAAGTTTGAACATTTCCAGCTAACCACTGAGGTGGTTACCATTGCAATGGCTCTGCCCTCCCAGCAACACTGGGAAAGAATGGCCAGCATTTATATATTAATAATCAATGGCAAAACATACTATGTCTATGGATATAAGTCATCACTGATCTGACTGGAGACAAATATGCAGCTAAAAACGTGTGGAGGTTTAATAAAAAGTACAAAGACATCTGTAAGAGGTTTCAAATGAAATGAGATAAGGGCACACTAATTAATTTTATAGCTAGACAGAGCTTATGTTTAAATAATGCCACAGCAGACTCCCACCACACACTGAAACAAAATCTCCGGCTTGTATTAAAAAGTTGAGGACCGACAGGAGTTGGTTTTCAAGTCGATCGTTTTCAATGAGTCATTGTCCCACAATCTCATCTGAAAGCAGGACAATACCGATATGTTTCACCAGAAACACTTCTCATTAACTCTAATTAATGTTTGGCAATATGTTGACAAATGGAACCAACAAATGTCTTTTGTGTGATGCCAACTATGAAAACACAATCAATGACAAAAGACTTGTAGCCTTTAAATCTATGTGGGGAAGCATTGCATAGCTTCAAGTGAAACACAATATCCGATTACAGTTTTACATCTATTTGTTGCTTAACCTAACATACATCTGGTCAATTCTATGCATATACTGATGACAAACTAAAGGCTGACTGTATTCAAACACTGACAGTTTACAGACTTTAGCACACTTTTTTTTTAACTTTTTTCACTCTTTAAATAGGAACCCAGCTGCTAAGCCCATATTATTAAAGTAGATTATTATAGTACTATCCCTCTAATATACAATATAAACAACAATGTCATATATAACTGACAAACATGTCTAAGCTAATGGGAAAGGCATCACTGTTCAATCTGGTCTTAGCATGGGCATGCTAACACTTACACGTGCCATCTAATTTGCCCTCTTTGCCCCTTAGATCATCATCGTTTGAGAAAACTGATTATAACAAATGACATTCTATTCTTAGTCAATATAGGAGTAATGATTTTTTCAACCATGTGAAGTTGCCATTGCCCAGAGCGCAATGTGGTGCCTATACTAATGACACCTTAATAGCGTTCCTAGCAACTTGAACCAGGATTTATAATAACCAAGACATGTTTTGTTAATTAGAAAAGGCACACTAAAAATAATGGTTTAGCATGATTTTCTGATATGATATAAATAATTTAACAGGGAGATTCTAAAACCCAGGTTGGTTATCAAGTAATCGTTATGAGTGAGGAAACCCTATATTATAATCTTAAATATAACTATTATCGTTGACCAGAAAATTCTAGTACTGTTTGGGCAAAGGTCATATCCAGCATAACAAACCATTAATGAAGGGCTCCATTTTAAGTTCATTGATGATGGAATAAACTTAAAGAATATGCAAATTGCAACGAGGTAATACATACGGTTAATATTTATGTCCCTTTCATACTGAAGGGCCCTGGAGGCCCTGATACTGTAGCTGCAGTAATAAAATGCCTGAACAAGAAACAGGAGTTTGACCTGGGTGCAGCCCAACACCGTTGTCACATGAACACATACGAGGCCATGACACATAGTTCTGGTTTAACCTTATTGTGAATTAGCAACTAAAACTGCTTTTATTACAGACCCGTTTCATGTCATAATTCATGTTCTTCTTCATAAAAGGTCTTCTTAATATGCTACATATACGACATTTTAGACATTTTATTTCTATAATGTGAATTTTCCGGCAGTTTTTTTACCTGCAACTCTTTTCTGCAGGTGGAGCTGCCACCAATGGCTAAAATAGAATTAAATTATTTATAACCTTACGCTAAGGGCACAATCTGATTTACTCTTTCTCATGAGAGGAACTAAAAGTACCTGATTATTTCACTGTCTGTGAAGAAATGCTTATTATTGATTCATAAATTATTGTTAATAAAGTAAATAAAATATTGAGCTGACTCCAATCTTGTGTCTACTATTTGCTTAGCTTTCAAAACCCTCTTTCTCCAAAGATTAATTCAGATCTTTCTACCATCGCTTCATTCACTCTCTGAAATGTGAAACGCCTTCATTTTAAAAATCCAACAGAGCATGAAGCAGTAACCCAATCAATCGTTCATAATGCTAATTACAGCAGGTGTGGTTTAACAATATATTATGGTCTGGATACTGGTTCAGATCTGTGGCATTATTTTTAAGCTAACTTGAAATGTCCACAATATAAAATATAATATGACAAAATAAATAAAGAAAGTGTTAGTAAGAGAAGTGCTGTTCATCTTCAATTGCTAAGACATGTCGAACAGTTGGATGGTTTGTGTGATAGGACTTTGAGTGTTATTTGAGTTTAGTAAGAGTAGGAAGATGATAATCATGATTTCAGTTACACCTCAACAAGCTGCACAGTTTAGTAGTTAAAGCTAGAAGCAGGAAATGCTGCTTGCACCATTCACATCTGGCTAGGTTTGTGTCCCACATCCTTTCAGTAGTAGCAGACAAGTAATCTGATTTCTCCCTTTTTTTCCCAGACTTGTGCTGGAATCACAGCTCATAGAGAAGTCTGTGTTCACCAGAAAATGTGTACCCGGTGAAATTGGGCCTGGCTAATCCCCTACTCCAATAATGGAGACCAGGTTTCTCATTTACATGACACATAAGAAGAGGCCTTCCTGGAGAAAACAGACTGTTGACTGGTTACTAAATTACAATTAATATTGAAAACTAAGATATTGATTGATATTGAAGATAAGAGCTGGATCCTATTTAAACAAAAAGACTCACTGAGAAAAAAAAAACCCACAGAATTGCTGAAGTGAACTCCACACAATGCTGACTTTTCACCAGTTCTGGTGATGGTATAGATCAGCTTTAAATTTGACTTCACGTTTTTGTAGTACAAACAAAAAAGTAAACCTCTTCCCCTTGACATATTACATCAAACCACACAATAACTCTATTGCTCCCCTGACGGCACAGTTCTCCCTGGAGAATTGTTACATACCAAAGTGAGGCACCTCTGTAAAGGCCTTTTCTAGACCAGGCACCAAGAGAGTGCGGAGAGACTTAATTAAAGCCAATTTTTGTTCATCATTTAAGCCTTGTTTTACCGGCAGAAAAGAAAGCATGTTAAGAAAAAAAAAATGTTTGTGAAAAGCTTTCCTTTCCCAACGTCACGCATGATAATCTACATACTTCAGGAAAAGTCAGATGGTTCTGACTCACTACAACAAGGCTTGCATGGCCTTAAACATAGTTTATTCACAGCAAATAAGGGTTTTGTTTTTGTTCAGTTGCAATAAACTCATGTGCCACACTTGATTTTACATGTGAAGGCAAATCACATGATTTAATATTTAATTATTATTCTTATTAGTTGGTGAAACACATTCCAGACAGGCTGTAATGAATTGTATTTAGGTCCTGCTTTGGTGGCTCTCCCACTACTAGCTCCCGTTAGACTGGAAGCGTCATCATTTTCATTTGCATATCACATTACAGTCAAATCCTGTGGTGACTACGGTAACTGAGCTTGTGCATGAGTGGCATCAGTATTTTACATGTTGAGCCAATACAATCAAATCAAACGAAGTAAAAGCTTTTGCATAATCTGGTTCGTGTGCGCGTAGACATGTGTGAGCGGCCACGCCACAGTGCGATGAGTGAGACCCTTGCAGGTCGCGCAGACTCACCCAGCAGAAGCAGCTTCAACTCCCTTCTTGCATCTTTCTTGTCGCGCCGGAGTTGCTTCTCGATCTCAGCGTTGATTCGTTTGGATTCCTTCGCCTCCTCGCTTAGGCAACAGGCCATCATGGAGTCTAAAGTCATCACCGCATGAGCTGAAAAGCCCGTCTATTCGGGGGCGTCGGGCTACACCTCACACAACGTGTTAAATACAGAAAGGCCCTCTAGGCGACAGTCCGCTGTGAAGCTGTACAAAAGGCCTGATGTTGGGCTTGTTGCAGGATCTGGCCTCCTTTGTTGGTGGTAGAACTGCTGTCAAGTGTCAGATATGTGACAGCTTAGTCAGTGTCTGAAATCCGCAGGCTGCACGTACTGACAGCTGATCACAGAAAATGTGCATGCAACACGTCTGCGAACATCGTCGGTGAAATATACAACCACAGAATAGCATTAAGTTTCCAAAAGGGGCTGGAATCACTTAGGATAACTTACTAACTAGCATGACAGCCAAATGTTGCTAACGTTCTGACCATCTTAAAGCGGCGAGCTGCTGAATGCCAGCACTTTTAAGTCCGTTCCCACGACCCGCTCGGTACAAAAACACGGCCTTTATGTCAAACAATCACCTTCAGTCCCGGGGACGGTGGGACACAGCTGGCTGCCACTGCCACATCTGTACAATTCCTCCGCTGGTTGCCCGGCCAAGCAAAAAAAAACTAGCCGCCCCGAAACCAACGCTGTACGCCCGCGCAATGACAATGGGCGCCCGTCAAACGGTCCATCTACCGAACAAACACACAGGCCAACTCACTGTGCCGAGCACTCGATGCAGAACACTCCGCGAACCGACCCAAATGCGACCGCAGCTCCACAACTGCGTTCGGATTCGGGATCCTCTCCTGTCCGAGGAGCCCAGTGACCAGGGCAGCTAAATGGGCAGGCTAACCGTTAGCTAGCTGCGTTAGCTCAGCTAGCCATCCCTGGAATTGCAGCCAACTGGCTAAAAACCAGAAAGCTCGGCCCGAAAGACCACCTTCATTACGCTACGTTGGTATTCTCAATAAAGCCTCCACCGGGAGCGAAATATACGTAAACGCCTTTGTGACAGTCAAACACACCCGTGTAGCCCGTGCATTTTTATCGCTGCTGGACTTTTTTTCCCTGGTGGTGGAGATCGCTCCTCGTCACCCACTCCTTAGCTCTGGTGTGGCTCTCCTGCTGACGTCGCTTGGGATCTGAGTGATTGGCGCGCAGCACGGCGAATGAGGCGGGAGCTTGTAGGCGTTTGGGGCGGGCCTTGCGTTGACAGGCTAGATTTACTTTCCAAGTTTGCTTGAGGGAACGCTTCCATCCTGGAGGCGTGTCCGCGACAGCAACTGACATTTGACTGGACGGGCAACGCCCATCTCCTGTCACAGACCTGCACGTCCAGACGCTGGGTGTGTGCGCACTGTTGCACCTGTGAGTTTCAGTTCATGTGCATGAATCCATGTAATCAAACAAATTACACGTCTCTCTGCCAGAAATCATAAAAAGCGAACATTATAACGTATAACGAATTTCCCTTGGGGATCAATAAAGCATGTCTAATCTAATCTTATTATTAGATTGCAGTTTAAAGTTAGAATATACATTTCAATTATTTTTATAAAGAACTAATAGCTATTGGTTGTAGAACGTTTTCAGATATCTGGCTCACTGGAGTTCAAACACATACAGGTTCTCGTAATAGTCACTCATATTGACATCCTCCCCTGAAATTCTTTTTATGTTTTATACTTTCAGTAGTTAATATGTAGCTAATCATACTCTTAAGAAAATTTCTAGAGACCTTCTGCCCCTAAACGTAGTAAAAAAAAGTCTAGTAGCACACTTGAACAAGTCAAAGAGTGTAGGTCTGGACCACAATAATAGGTCTGGCTTTGATCTGAAAAGAACACGTTGTCAACAAACAAAACATCATCATAGATACTGTCAATATTTGACGTGGCTTTCCTTCCTTTTGCTATGACTGATGGGACAGATAAAATGTCTTGTGTTTTCCTGCAAACCTGGTATTACAAAACCCGAAAGTCTATTTGCTTAGTAATTTGACACACAAGACACGGGATCAAGTGAAAGAAGTTCTATAAACACTGCAAATTTAACAGGAGAGCTTCCTAATTTCAAATTGCCCGTGAGTCATGGCCATCTGTCATAACCTCGACGCATCTTGAAGGAAATCATTTTCAATGAGTCGTATATACCTTGAAAAAGTAAGGTCTACAAATGCACATCTGCTGCAAAACAGCAAGTGCTTAAAAGTCTCCTCCTTTTGCATATACAAAATAAAACAAGAGAGAAACCAGTGCGTGCAAACACTGGGCCTTCATGTCAGCAAGCCAAGAATAATGTGCTCGTCAGGTGGCAGAAACAGCGAACCCTGCATAACTGGAATGAAGCCTTGTGGAGTCTAAGTTTCTTTGTTTGGATGCAAACAAAGAACATACATTACAGATGACTGATGCCTGTCTAACGCCGTCAGTTAAGCGAGGGGGTAGAAACGTGACGATCTATGGGTCCGTCTGCAGCGGAAGAGCGGGCAACCACATGATCTGTGCAAGGCCTGCAGAGATGCAGAGATATTACATCACTGCTGCTGGGATCAACCAAACCTAAACCGAGTGCACACGTTGCTTCTACATTCAAATCTGCCTCCAGCAGGTTGGACGGTTTCTTCATTCACACACGGACGCTGTTGCTGCACAGTTCGACGAGGACAGTCATGATAAGAAAGTTAAACATTTCATTCACTTTCACAATTTCCTCAGTTGTCACAGATCACTCACAGCCCAAACTCTCATTAAATGAGATTCAATGATAATAAACTGCAAATGTTATGTCATGTTTGTCCCACTCATTTTGCACAATTTTTGATTTTTGATCGAACACCCACTGTTCTGATTCTAGATCCTTTAATTCTACGTTATGCTTTGCTGCATTTGCACCTGAAACTCTAAATTCCAGGTAAAGTGTTCTCGACTGTACCTACAGACTCTGATTCTTGAGCCAAGCGACACCTTGTGGTCAAGTGATGTAACAGCAGGAGTGAGCTTAACGCTTCCAAAGAGTCCAAACACCCTTTCAGTCTTCATTCACATGGATCTTTAGCAGACCTAGGTGGAGTAAGTGATGCTAAGGAAATCAAGTTCCTCAACATTTCACGGGTACTATTAACCTGACAGATTATAGTGGTTTGTAGTTACTTTCGTTTTGGTGTGAAGCTAAAATGTTAAAGCATAACTTGAGAACACAAAGCGCCTCCCACTTAAACACATTCATATGTGCCCCATAATCATAAGATTAGCTTGACCTGACTGCCCACATGTCACTGGGCTATAACTCATGCCACATACCTCCACCCACAGAAATGACTTGCAACTTCATTCATTCCCTTTGAACTGTCGGCCACACGATTCAACAAACTCAAGTGTTCTTTTTATGTACAGTGGTAAGTCATTGTTTAACACCAGGACTTCCTGGAACTGAAAAGTGTTGGATGCACAATTCACAGTGAGGACTTTTGTAAAATGTTGATTTGTTGGAGCTTTTGTGTCCAGATGCTCAGAGCAACATTTCTCATGATCGTGTGTGCTCAACAGTTGCATCAAGGGAATGTGAAAATGAAAGGAAGCAGAATGTGGTGCTCCGCCGTGCACGTTCGCCTGCTGGCAGATTAATCATTAATCGGTCGTTGTTTCCCATCGCAGGCAGAAGCAGGAGACAAGGGCTCTTCTCCCTGCTGGTTTCCCTGTGGCTGACAGAGATATTCAGATTCCCATTCCAGCAGGTGAAGAGCATCCTGGAACTGGCAGGACAAGGCATAAAGTCTTGTTATGGTCAGTCCACGCCCACTAAATAAGCAGGAGTCCCTCTTTCTTTCTTTCTTTGTTTCTTTCTTGGTGTCAGAGCATTTAAGAGAATAAAGAACTCTGCGAGGAATGTACTGAATGAGAATACTGTACAAGGATTGCACTCTACATGTGTGTTTATTTTTAATTTTACTACAATATTAGCACTAACAGGACCCACTCCACACACGCCTCCTTGCTCTTTCACCTCACCTCGTTTCTATGGCAACGCCGAGCTCAGATGAACTCAATATTTGAGACCACGAAAGCCTGGACAAACCGGTTCTACTGGCTGAGACAAAAGATTGACACCCAAATAGCTGCCAAGGTGAAGGAGAGACAAAATACCTGTTGTACACTTCATCGCTCAACTGGATAACGAGCGTCACATGAAAAGTCACTGAGCTATGTCTCAATAAGAGTTACTCTTTGTTCTGTCAACTATAATGTTTTGGTTGTATATTTTATGAGCTATTCTTTCTAGAGGTAAAATGTTATGACTTTCTGTGAGTTACAGGCTGATTACAGTCAGCTTGATTATTCTGTAAGAAATTGTAAAAAATAATTTGAGAAAAAGACTGAAAAATTGAAATTTGAACTTTCACTGTAACACAAACACATAATTTAGTCAGAGTGTTTATTCCTAAAATAACTAGAGCTCAGCTGAAACTCGAACTGAGACTGAGATTGTCAGCATTAGTCCAAACAACCAGCTGAAACTGTATCTGAGTAGAGGCCCCTGTCAAATGAAACAGAATTAAACAAAGGGCAGTTCCAGTCCCGGTTTTTCAAAGTAATTCACCTCTTTGGTTGGACATAAACTAATATATTAGGTTTAGCCGTCACCATGAGCAGCATTTTCTTCTGCACGTCTTTTGTCTTGTTTGTATGTTTAGATCAGCTGTAAGACTTGTGACCATCTTATTTACTTTGAAACACTACACTGGAGTGATTGAATGATGAGTCACACAGTCTATGGAAAAATTTTTCTTAAGCACTTTGTGCCTTTGATATAATCATTTGTTTATTTGACATGAAATGCCATTTATTGCACTTCAAAAAGTCAAAAAGCAGCTTGCAGCTGTAAAACAGTTTTTTATATGATCCCATATTACCAAGTTTATATTCTTTTTATTATTAATATAACTCTGACATTATTGATGACAGAGGAAAAATGTATTTGTTGCACAAAAACAGCTTGTTGATGAAAGACTTTATTGTTATAACCAACCCAGTCAGTAAGCTTTTAATTTTAGCAATGTAATTTAGCATGTAACTGTATTTTCATAACAGTACCTACAATACATTGATTGTGTCTGAAAAATACCAGTGAACTATAGTACAACCACATTATTAAAATCCAATTAATTAGTATAAAATGACACATCTGAGAGTATGTGCAGTGCACCACTCGCTTAATTCTACGTCATTTTCAAGCGTTTATTTTCGAAGAATAATCTAACAAGCTGCAAAGTGCAGTCGGGAGGCTTTTATTTTATAGGCGCTGTGGTCTCACTTCCGGGGCCGCCGCGCCACTCTGCCGCTCTCTTGCCGCTCAGAGCGCATTCCAGTTCCCGTGCGGACCACAGCGGCTGCACATTCCTCCGTAGGCGCGGTGGACTTTCCCGAGTCGCAGGTTGTTTCGTTGGAGAAAGTGAAAAACGGCGTTTAAATCAACGACTCGTCGAGGACTCGTTGTTGGCGGACCGGCGGACGCGGAATGAATGGACCGACTGAGGAAATCACAGCCCGTAGCTGCTTGTTTTCAGCGAGAGTGACAGATTGACCTTAGGTAAAAAGATACGATGTATTGTTTTGTGTTTGTAACATAACTCCTAGCTTTAACAAACAAAACGAGTGAAGCAGGTGAAACAGGTGGATAATGATGCACGGTCGTCCGCGTAAAGGCTTCTCGGTAATGGGTCATAATGTTTTTAAGAGATTTCCGGACTTCCACAGGTGCGTTAGAATAAAAGCTGTAGAAGGTGAGAACAGAATAAGCGCCGCGGAGCGACTTGGCAGCGATTTTTATTGTCGTCTCTTTATCGGCTCATTAGAGCGGATTAATTATTGACAGTGTCTTTTCAGCGCGCGGGCCATGGCGGGCTGCTGGCAGGTGTGCCGCCGCACCTGTGTGTGCTGTCTGTCCGAGGACGAGCGGAAGTCCGTGGCTTTGGACCGGGAGATCCAGAGGATCCTCAAGGACCAGAAGAAACGCATGAGGAAGGAAATCAAAGTTCTGCTGCTGGGTCAGTACAGCGGCACGTACAGTGCTGTACGTCGGGCGACAGTTAAGCAACCTGCGTGGTTTGTAGCAGAGCTCTGAGCCATGTGTCACCTTGTGGGTATGTGAAGAATGGGCCACGCTGGGACGGGTTCTCGCCCGAGTGCCACCGAGTCTGGAAATACACGGGCTTCACAGCTGGTTTGATGACCTGAATGACTGTGACACTTTGTGGTTGGCAGCAACTCGTTTGACTGGCTTTACAATTTCAGCGATTCATAAATTAACAGCCGTGACCTATTTGGGGGGGGAACATTACTAGTTTATCAATAATTAATCTCATATCACACGTCCGTGCTTTACTGACTTTGGGTTCGACTAAACCAACCAATTGATTCAACTTGTATTAATTCACAGGAAAATTCACGTTTTAATTGGTTTCTTTAAGGGAAGTCATGGGATTTGATAAAACCACACTGACGTGTCCTAAAGTATTACAGTACAATAAATAGAAGGTAATAGATTTGTCTTTAAGTGAGTGTGTTGAACTGATGATAATGATCATTACAACAGTTATGACAACTGTTCAACTTGTTTCCTGTAGTATTTAGTCTCTGTAAACAGTTAAATCAAGAACAGGAAGCGCAGCCTGGTGCTTACCCGTAATAATAAGCTTCCTGTTGTAAGGCCTATCGATACGAACACACTGTAAACAATAACACGGAATTATTACCCACAATTATTTCCTCTCTCTCTGTATCATAACCACAAACAAATATCAGCATACGGGAAAGGAGCGCTCCAATAAACCCCCTCAGCAGTTGGGTGGTGTTTGTATGTTTGTACGCTCACTCACTCACTCACTCACTCACTCAATCACTCAATCACTCAATCACTCACTCAATCACTCACTCACTCACTGGGTGCAGAGTTTAGGTTCTTTGATCTGACAGATACATACATACCGTGTTTCTTTTTGAAAACATCTGGTGTGAAATCATCATAAGTCACTGGTTGAAGCCACTTGGGCTTCCTTTTAACTTTTTACCTCTTAACTTCAAAGGTAGCAGGAAAACGAGGTGATGTCTGTGTTTTTCTCATAAAATAACCTAGCACCAACCAACTGTATATCAGCTGTATCAAGATTATATCAAATAAGCAGCAAAAGCAATATTTTCCAAAACAAATGATTCATCAGATAAAAAAGGACATAATATCTATTAAAAGTGAAATAGGTCCTACATAGCTTAATATTTATAATGTGTATCATAAGAAGTTTACATGAATATGTAGAGCTAAAAAAGGTAAATGCATAACTCTGAACTGAAGATTCTAATTCCCTGTTGACTGATACATCTTATTATTTTTGTCACTTCTTGCAACAGGAACTGGAGAAAGTGGAAAAACCACTTTCATCCGGCAGATGCGGATCATCCATGGACGAGGCTTCTCGGAGGAGGAGAGGAGGGGCTTCGCCAAATGCATCTTCCAGAACATCTTCACGGCCGTGAAGGCCATGACGACGGCCATGGGGGCGCTCCGGATCCCGTACTCCAACCCGGAGAACGAGGTACGTTCACGCGCACGCACGCACGCACGCGGCGCCGTGGACTGAGCTCTGAGTGAGTCTGACCCCCCGCAGGCGTACGCCAGGAGGCTGCAGCAGGTCAACACGGTGCAGATCACCCAGCTGGAGCGGGGCCACGTCGACGCCATCCGCCGGGTCTGGGCCGACGCGGGCATCCGCGTGTGCTACAGCCGCCGCTGCGAGTACCAGCTCCTGGACTCCACAGAGTAGTGAGTGGCAGCGAGGAGCTGGAGACGGCCTAGAGCCGCTCTGTTCCGCAAATGAGAAACTGCTGATCGGCCCACAGTCATGTGGAGGGAGCGTCACTGTGGAGCCATTCAGGGTCTGACATTCAGTCACAGACCTGTTCATATGCTTTCAATATATAGAATAATATTTAAAATAGGTGAGTGCAGATTTCCCACATCTGCCTGTAATAGAAGGAAAAAGAGTTTCCGTTTCTGTAGTTGTAGTTATGTACTCATACTTCTGAAGTTTCTATGATTTTTTAAAATGATATAATTTGTTTGACGTAAGTCTGGATCGGTTTTCAGAGCAATTTTCACTCAGACCACCGGAGGGAGCTAGCTCTTTACTCAGTGAGCTGTTTTCTCCACCTGATGAAGGTCCCTAAGGAAAACAGCTGATCTGATGTCACCACGTTCATCGGCTATTGAGATCCTAGTAATGATAATTACGACCGCAGCCGTAGATCAGAGGGCGACTGGCTCTAATCCCCAAGGGCTCGTATGTAGAGTAGGTGTGAGCCTCACGTCAGGTGTCACTAAACAAAGCGTGACCGGAGCCTGCGTGTTTTCTCTGCTTGTTTAAACAGCAGCTCCATCATTGCGCTGTGTCTGCGATAAGAGACGGGCCGCGGGCGTTTGCTAGCGACAGCTTGTATCAACACGGCCATAAAGCCTGGCTCTGATACGGACGCGCTCCACTCCCTGCGCCTGCTTTAATCAGGGTGCCTCATCGTCACGCGTGGCCTCGACCCCGGACGTGACGCCAACGGAGGCGGGACCTCGAACTCACCGTCCTCTCTCTCCCTCAGCTACATGACGAACCTGGAGCGAATCGCCGCCTCCGACTACGTCCCCACTGAGCAGGATGTGCTGCGGGTTCGATTCCCCACCACGGGCATCCACGACTACGCCTTCAACATCAAGACCATCACTCTGAGGTGGCCGGAGCTCCGATTCCCGCGCAGGGCCCAAACGCAACGCCTGTTGACTCTGTTTTTGTACTGATTGTCAGGATCGTGGACGTGGGCGGTCAGAAGTCCGAGCGCCGCAAGTGGATCCACTGCTTCGAAAACGTGACGTCGCTCATCTTCCTGGCCTCCCTCAGCGAGTACGACCAGGTCCTGGAGGAGCGGGAGAACATTGTAAGAACCCCCCCCCCTGCGTTTAGTCAGTTCATCCGTCCACCAGCAGGTCTCACTCTTGCACAAGCAAACCCGTGTCCGTCCCTCCTGTCACTAAGCCCTTTATCGCTCGCAGCCACTTCTCAGTCTGCTCAGATTCATTAACCTCCACCGTGGCCCGTGAGCCGCAGACTCCCCATAAACCCGTCTGCTCCGCTCTCTGAAGCCCCCCCCCCCCCCCCCCCCCCCCCCCCCCCCCCGCCTCATCCTCACACCCTCCTAGTCGTCCCTGAGAGAGCAGTTTTACGTCCTCAGACTGAAGCCCGTGCAGCTCTTTTATCTGCATCTCTTTGAGTCCTGCTGGCTCCCGTGCCATATCTGACTCTGTGTCGCTTCCTCAGAACCGAATGCAGGAAAGCCTGGCTCTGTTCTACACCACCATCCACTCCCCTTGGTTCCTCCAAACCTCCATCATCCTCTTCCTCAACAAGACTGACATCCTGGACGACAAAATCCAGACCTCTGACCTGCGGAAATACTTCCCAAACTTTGCAGGTAAGTTGTCATTTATAAAGACACTGTGCTGAAGTTTAAACGTTTGGTGAATTAACAAGATTAGAGTTGAACCAAACGTAATGAATTAGATGATTAAAACAATTGAACCGACTCACTAGTCATTAAATAAGAAAAACTCCAACATCATCCGGGGATTTGAGTTGAACAGCTTCAGGTTTTGTCTTGTTAGTCAGATTGAGGCAATTTAAACATTTCACCTTGGCCTCTGGAGCCCTGTGAAATCCTGTGTTATTTTTAGCAAAGCAGCATGGCTCTGTGGGTCCAGACATGGGTCCAGCACTTTAGTCAAGGCTCACAGATCCCAGACAGACAGATTGGCTCTGATCTACACGCGGTCATGGCCCCCAGTGGATGAACACTAATGATTTTAAAGATGGAATCCTGGGTGGCACCGCGCGGCAGCAATCAGTGGATCGTGGCTTAAATATTTACAGGAACGGGTCTACGGCCTGAGAATGAGGTGTCCCACCGTCAACAACCACAGCCTCACTCATTTGTCTGCAGGTGCTTAGTCCCATCGCACAGCGGACAGAGTCGCGCCTGTGCTCGCGATATTGTTCCCCTCTGGCCAATTTGCTTTGAAGTCGCCGCAATCTCATCACGTCCCGTTGCTCCCACCGGAAATAATTTGTCATTCGAAACGAATCATTTGCAAAGTGATTCCTCCCGAGTTCCTCCAGCGCTGCCCGAGTGTCACCCACACCAGCTGACGCCGGGGCGTTGTAGCTGAACAGCACCCCGTTACCCATGACAACCACAGACAGACGTCTGTACCCCCCTCAACACACAGGTGTGTGTGTGTGTGTGTGTGTGTGTGTGTGTGTGTGTGTGTGTGTGTGTGTGTGTGTGTGTGTGTGTGTGTGTGTGTGTGTGTGTGTGTGTGTGTGTGTGTGTGTGTGTGTGTTTAGCAACAGGGTCAAGATGCCTGATGTATATTTAACCCTAATGATGAGTCTGAGCTGCTATTTGCTGCTTGCGTCGCTGTCTTTCTAGCACGGTGCTCCACACACCAAGGCTGCTGTTATTAACTAGACCTGCAGGGATGAACTTTGTAAATTGGACAAATCCTGACATTTTTACCTCCTGAAGCTAATAGTATGACTCATTTGGGCCAAATATAAAGAAAGAAAACTATCTACAGCCTCTTCTGTCTAATTCAGACACAGAGCCAATGATTATTTTCATTTCCCAAATTGCAAGATAAACAGGTTATTTAAAAGAAATATCAAACCTTCACATTTGATAAATCAGAAAATTAAAAAAAAACAAAAAGGGAAAAAGAATCCTCTATTCGAACCCCAACTCAGCTGCCTCATGTGTTTTGGTGTTTTTTCGCATCCAAATAAAACAAAACACTGAACCGGCATCACAGCATCTGGATGACACGACAGAGGAGCCCATCAATTAATAAACAGATACTATTATCCTAAAAATGACCCTCAGCCTGAGTGACACGTGTTATTGTGATCTGCCTGTAATCATCCTTTCATCCAATTTGCACTCGTGTGCTGTTTAGTAGCTGCAGCTTATTAGTCAACCACAGATGAAATGCATCAGAGCATTTTCTAATCTTATTGTTCAGATTTGTTCAGCAGCTCAGCATGTTTCCAATTTGCACTTTGAGAGAGAAGAGAACCAGATTTTAACTTAATTGGTTCTATTTGATTATATCTTCCCATTAGTTTGTGTGAAGTGGTACTTTTCGGAATGTCTGAAGTTCTTTTATTCTTCAGACGTAAAATATGGTCTGTCGATATGTGATGTCTATTAACATTGAAATAATCTTCCTTCACGTTTTCATTCCACGTTCTGCTTCAGAGCCATTTTCTTTAGTTCCGCCTCAGATTCGTTCTCCATCTTTCCGTTGACTGCTCCCATCCCTCATTTCCTTCCACCTCTGCAACAGGTAAGCGGCAAAACGCCGAGGACGCCAAGAGCTTCATCCGCAAGATGTACGAGCAGCAGGCGCAGAGCACCGTGGACAAGGACGAGTGGAAGACGCTCTACCCGCACTTCACCTGCGCCACCGACACCAGCAACATCCGCAGGGTCTTCAGCGACATCAGGGACACGGTGCTGCTCAAGTCTCTCAGGGACTACGGCGTGATCTGAGCCCACGGAGCCGGAACCGCAGCCGGAGCCGGAGCCGGAGCCGGAGCGGGGACTCGCTGCTGCTGTCAACGGGGTCACGAGTACGCGTGGTTCACGTGACTGCGAATCCACGAGGTGTAGGTGGAACGTTCTCGTTATGGACGTTCCACACTTGACTCTGTTTGTGGGTAATGGCTGCTCGTCTCACTGCCGTCTATCAGCGTCCACGTGGATTACGCTCGTTCTCGCTAAAGCTTTACTCACACATCTCTGGATGTGTCTCTATGAACTCTCATCTGCAGGAAACAAGTCGCTCTTCGTGTTTAATGGGTGATTGTGTGACAGACAGGCTGTGCTCAACAACAGGACACTGGACATTCACTGGCTTCACCGTCGGAGCGGTTGCTCCTCCCGTTCTGCGATTTCACGAGGAGCATTTTATTTTCTTTATAAATCTTATTAGTTCTTCTAATCAGTGAACTTGCATGTCGTAGCCAAACGCCAATTAAAGCGCGCTGTAGAGCAGCTGAGCGCCGGGTGCAGAGGCAGGAGTCTGGCGCGTGATTAGACGAGCCACCTGTTGCTGCTGCACGCGCCATATTGAAGCAGTCATTGTTTTCCAGCCAGCGCCGCTTCTTCCTGCACGGATGCAGATCTGTTAACAGCCTCCCTTCAGCTGAGCTTGATCCTTTCATGGTGGGGGGACGAGATAAGAACGTGACATTCGCGAGGTTTAATCAACGTTTTATTTATTTGTTTCTATCTCATTACTGACAATGATCTTATCTTTAATGACTGCTGTTGGAATTTTATTGCTTCCAGTTCCCTTCCAGCTCATTGTTTTGCAGCCGTAACGGACCCACGTGACTCCGTGCTCTCAGGTGTCGCTCCTGAATGAGTCAAAGCTGTGGTCGTGGAGGCACGAGCCGACTGGGGAGACTCCCCACCGGCGTCTTTGGTTGCAATCAATATTCCCATTAATCTGTCTAATACGCTTCGTTAAAATAAAAACCATACGGTCGTGCAGCTGGTCATAAAAGGTCACGAGTGAAGAAGCAACAGCTCGATTCCCACTCCAGGTTCAATCAGCGGCGGGGGTGGATGTGATCCAGCAGGCCGGTGTCTGCTGCAGAATGTTAATGCGTGGCGGCAGCGTGGACGCTCCCGCTCTCTCGCTCTCTCCCCCGTTACATCAGCGTGCAGAGGAGGGAATTTCAAAGTATTGATCAGATGCGTGATTTCTGCACCGGAGCGCCGTCGAGCATCGAGTGGAAAATGAGTGTGAAACTCTGTAAATGAAGTGAGCTGAGCTGAGCTGAGCTGAGTGTGTGTGTGTGTGAGTGTGTGTGTCTGAGTGTGTGTGTGTGTGTGTGTGTGTGTGTGTGTGTGTGTGTGTGTGTGTGTGTGTGTGTGTGTGTGTGTGTGTGTGTGTGTGTGTGTTTGTGTGTGTGTGTGTGTGTGTGTGTGTGTGTGTGTGTGTGTGTGTGTGTGTGTGTGTGTGTGTGTGTGTGTGTGTGTGTGTGTGTGTGTGTGTGTGTGTGTGTGTGTGTGTGTGTGTGTGTGTGTGTGTGTGTGTGTGTGTGTGTGTGTGTGTGTGTGTGTGTGTGTGTGTGACTTTGGGTTGCTGGTGATTGAATATGTGTGTTCTGGCCTGTTCACTGCCGCGTTATGCATTCAGACACGTGTGGACCCTGACTGTACATTCACTGATGACTACTATACTTTAATCCATTTTAACATGAAGTGACTCTGGAGCTCTGGACTCTGCGCTGGCAGACGTCTTCCAGGTGACAGTGAACTCGGGTGGAGGAAGCGGGCAAATACCTTTTTTCTAGTTAATATTAAACGCAACGTGAGCGCGCTGCCGCCTGCCTGTGTTTGGTTTCGCTGGCAGCTCTGGACACGTCGAGCCTCCTCCTCCGTGTGATGTGTTGTCGTTCCGCCACCCTGCGAGAAATATGCCTTCACCAGATGCAGCCAAACGTCCCAGTGACGCGCAGCCTGCAGATACAGCACATTTACATAAGCCTGACACCCAGGAACGGAACGCAGCGCTTTACCTGCCACAGAGCAATGACTGGAACGCTGCAGCAGAACAAGTTCTGAGAGTAAGAGATGTGTGATCGCAGCTCAGCCTCTGCACCAGTTTCCTCATTGGTGACAGATCTATAACTGGCAGCCAAGTTAATGTCACAGTCGACCGGAGATAAAGCTATGCTCATATTTACATAACAAATATTATACAGTCATCAAGCAATTTACTCTTACAAACATGCAACCGAGCAGGTTCTGGCTGTCAGAGAGTTGGATGAGAGAGAGCGAGAGAGCGAGAGAGAGAGACCTGGGACCTGACAACTTGACATTCAAGCCTGAGAGGCTGAGAAGTGTGTGTGTGTGTGCGTGCGTGCGTGCGTGTGTGTGTGTGCACGCGCGCCTTAACATTCGTACAATTACAAAATAATCATTTAACAATGAAAACTCATTTCATGAATCAACTTGGCAGGACGCAGGTTGCCTGCAGTCATTCAGATCCATTCATTGTGAGCAGGGAGTGTTCATGAGGTCAATGAGGTCTCATCATTTCTACTGTAGCCTCTGCTTTTAAGCCACACGTCAACTTTGCGTTTTACTCCCTTCTCTGTCAGACTTGAACGGAGAAACGACAGCGATCACACTAACAAACACAAAGGAGGATGGGTTTTATTCTAAATATTGTGTATAAACATCCTGCGTGTTATAATGAAACCTTTGCTTACACGCGTTATCCTTTTTTAACAGATGTATCATCTATGAGTAACTTTTGTTCAAAAACAATCTAGAAAACTTTCCCACTTGTGACAGTGAGTTCTGAGTCACGGTTTGACTCTAAACGTGATCTGCTCTCACACTACTGCGGTCAAGTGAGCCGTCGTTCGTTCATCCGTCGTTCAGCCAGCCGCGCTTCAGAAACGTCTTGCGCCCGTATTACGCGCTTTACAGCAGAGAACAAAACACGCTCGTCGAGACTTCCTCTTTTCATAGCGACACGTCTGGTCTGTTCAAAATATTGAAAAATACGAAACAAAATATTGCATATATAGAAAAACTGTCGCCTAATGAAGATCTGTATACTTTTACTGTAAAATTAAGCATTTATTAGTATTTAAAACTACCATGTCATACTGTGAAACTTTTATAATTAATAACTTAACTTTGGTGCATAGTTCCAGGCTCAGACCACTTTCCCCTTGTTCTACTAGAGGTGTACTATTACCCCACAAAGATTTGTGTATTTTTACTGTATAGTTTTGGATTTATTAGTATTCAAAACTACCAGTTCATACTGTAATACAGTCAACTTTGATCATTAATAACTTGACTTTGGTGCATAGTTCCAGGCCCAGACCACTTTCCCCTTGTTCTACTAGATGTGTACTATCCCCCACAAAAATTCATGTATTTTTACTGTATAGTTTATGATTTATTAGTACTTGAAAGTACTATGTCATACTGTAATACAGTCAACTTTAATCATTAATAACTTGACTTTGGTGCATAGTTCCAGGCCCAGACCACTTTCCTCTTGTTCTGCTAGATGTGTACTATCACCCCACAAAAATTCATGTATTTTTACTGTATAGTTTATGATTTATTAGTACTTGAAAGTACTATGTCATACTGTAATACAGTCAACTTTGATCATTAATAACTTGACTTTGGTGCATAGTTCCAGGCCCAGACCCACTTTCCCCTTGTTCTACTAGATGTGTACTATCCCCCACAAAAATTCATGTATTTTTACTGTATAGTTTATGATTTATTAGTACTTGAAAGTACTATGTCATACTGTAATACAGTCAACTTTAATCATTAATAACTTGACTTTGGTGCATAGTTCCAGGCCCAGACCACTTTCCTCTTGTTCTGCTAGATGTGTACTATCACCCCACAAAAATTCATGTATTTTTACTGTATAGTTTATGATTTATTAGTACTTGAAAGTACTATGTCATACTGTAATATAGTCAACTTTGATAATCAATAACTTGACTTTGGTGCATAGTTCCAGGCTCAGACCACTTTCCTCTTGTTCTACTAGAGGTGTACTATTACCCCACAAAGATTCGTGTATTTTTACTGTATAGTTTTGGATTTATTGGTATTCAAAACTACCATGTCATACTGTAACTGTATGGGCCATATAGTCAATTTTAATCGTTAATAACTAGACTTTGGTGCATAGTTCCAGGCCCAGACCACTTTCCCCTTGTTCTACTAGAGGTGTACTATTACCCCACAAAGATTCGTGAATTTTTACTGTATAGTTTTGGATTTATTGGTATTCAAAACTACCATGTCATACTGTAACTGTATGGGCCGTATAGTCAACTTTAATCGTTAATAACTAGACTTTGGTGCATAGTTCCAGGCTCAGACCACTTTCCCCTTGTTCTGCTAGATGTGTACTATCACCCCACAAAAATTCATGTATTTTTACTGTATAGTTTAGGATTTAGCAGTACTTGAAAGTACTATGTCATACTGTAATACAGTCAACTTTAATCATTAATAACTTGACTTTGGTGCATAGTTCCAGGCCCAGACCACTTTCCTCTTGTTCTACTAGATGTGTACTATCACCCCACAAAGATTCATGTATTTTTACTGTATAGTTTAGGATTTATTAGTATTCAAAACTACCATGTCATACTGTAATACAGTCAACTTTCATGATTAATAACTTGACTTTGGTGCATAGTTCCAGGCCCAGACCACTTTCCCTTGTTCTACTAGATGTGTACTATCACCCCACAAAAATTCATGTATTTTTACTGTATAGTTTTGGATTTATTAGTATTCAAATCTACCATGTCATACTGTAATACAGTCAATTTTAATCATTGATAACTTGACTTTGGTGCATAGTTCTAGTCTCAGACCACTTTCCCCTTGTTCTACTAGAAGTGTACTATCACCACACAAAGATTCATGTATTTTTACTGTATAGTTTATGATTTATTAGTACTTGAAAGTACCATGTCATACTGTAATACAGTCAACTTTGATCATTAATAACTTGACTTTGGTGCATAGTTCCAGGCTCAGACCACTTTCCCCTTGTTCTGCTAGATGTGTACTATCACCCCACAAAGATTCGTGTATTTTTACTGTATAGTTTAGGATTTAGCAGTACTTGAAAGTACTATGTCATACTGTAATACAGTCAACTTTGATAATCAATAACTTGACTTTGGTGCATAGTTCCAGGCTCAGACCACATTCCCCCTGATCTACTAGAGATGTACTATCACCCCACAAAGATCTGTGTACTTTTACTGTATAGTTTAGGATTTTAGTAGTACCATGTTATGCCGAAATATGGCCCTTACAGTCAAGCATAAAACCAATAAGTACTGCACTACAAACAGTGTAGTGTGTAACTTTCTTTTTTATTGTTTTAAGTCTGCATTGTGAAGAGAGAATAATTGCATTAAATCTAATCCTGAATATTTGGTTATATACATTTTGTATTTACATTTTAGTGTTCAAAACTAGATATTACAATGTGTAAGAACAGAGACGGCAATAACTTTGATAAAACAAACTCCAGACATGGGAAATGGTTTAATGAGAACAAATAACGATTTCAGTATCCATCCATTTTCAACCGCTTTTCTTGGGGCGGGTCGCGGGGGCAACAGTCTAATCAAACTCCAAACTTCCCTCTCTCCGGACACTTCCTCCAGTTCAGCCCAGGACCTGTTTGCCTTGGGAGACCCTACCAGGGGCATTTAGCCCCCAACAACATAGCTCCCGGGGTCATTCAGGCACACAAACTCCTCCACCACGTTAATGTATGTTTCACACATAAATATTCAGTTTTTGACTGTTCCATGACTTTATATTAAACATTAAACATTTAGTTTCAATATTAAAAGTCACACTTTGGAGTCCTAACAGATGGTAATAAAAGGATTTAATGTGTGTGTGCTTAGCCTCACTCAGTTTTTTTATGAAAAGTGACATAATCTGGGCCTGGCATTATGCACTAAAGTCAAGTTATTCATCATCATAGTTGAATATAAGGCCCATAGAGTATTACAGTATGACCTGGAAGTTTTGAATACTAATAAATCCTAAACTATACAGTAAAAATACACAAATCTTTCTGTGGTGATAGTACACATCTAGCAGAAATAGGAGGAAGTGGTCTGGGCCTGGAACTATGCACCAAAGTCAAGTTATTGATCATTAAAGTTGACTATACGGTATACAGTTACAGTATGAACTGGTAGTTTTGAATACTAATAAATCCAAAACTATACAGTAAAAATATACAGATCTTTGTGGGGTAATAGTACACCTCTAGTAGAACAAGAGGAAAGTGGTCTGAGACTAGAACTATGCACCAAATTAAAGTTATTGATCATTAAAGTTGACTATACGGCCTATACAGTTACAGTATGAACTGGTAGTTGTGAATACTAATAAATCCTAAACTATACAGTAAAAATACATGAATTTTTGTGGGGTGATAGTACACATCTAGTAGAACAAGGGGAAAGTGGTCTGGGCCTGGAACTATGCACCAAAGTCAAGTTATTGATTATCAAAGTTGACTGTATTACAGTATGACATAGTACTGTTCAAGTACTAAAAAATCATAAACTATACAGTAAAAATACATGAATTTTTGTGGGGTGATAGTACACATCTAGTAGAACAAGGGGAAAGTGGTCTGAGCCTGGAACTATGCACCAAAGTTAGGTTATTGATTATCAAAGTTGACTGTATTACAGTATGACATGGTAGTTTTGAATACTAATAAATTCAAAACTATACAGTAAAAATACACGAATCTTTGTGTGGTGATAGTACACATCTAGTAGAAATAGGAGAAAGTGGTCTGGGCCTGGAACTATGCACCAAAGTCAAGTTATTGATCATTAAAGTTGACTATACGGCCTATACAGTTACAGTATGACATGGTAGTTTTGAATACCAATAAATCCAAAACTATACAGTAAAAATACACGAATCTTGTGGGGTGATAGTACACATCTAGTAGAACAAGAGGAAAGTGGTCTGAGCCTGGAACTATGCACCAAAGTCTAGTTATTAACGATTAAAGTTGACTATACGGCCCATACAGTTACAGTATGACATGGTAGTTTTGAATACTAATAAATCCAAAACTATACAGTAAAAATACATGAATCTTTGTGTGGTGATAGTACACATCTAGTAGAACAAGGGGAAAGTGGTCTGAGCCTGGAACTATGCACCAAAGTCAAGTTATTAATGATCAAAGTTGACTGTATTACAGTATGACATGGTAGTTTTGAATACTAATAAATCCTAAACTATACAGTAAAAATACACAAATCTTTGTGGGGTGATAGTACACATCTAGTAGAACAAGGGGAAAGTGGTCTGAGCCTGGAACTATGCACCAAAGTTAAGTTATAATTATAAAAGTTTCACAGTATGACATGGTAGTTTTAAATACTAATAAATGCTTAATTTTACAGTAAAGTATACAGATCTTCATTAGGCGACAGTTTTTCTATATATGCAATATTTTGTTTCGTATTTTTCAATATTTTGAACAGACCAGACGTGTCGCTATGAAAAGAGGAAGTCGCGACGAGCGTGTTTTGTGCTCTGCTGTAAAGCGCGTAATACGGGCGCAAGACGTTTCTGAAGCGCGGCTGGCTGAACGACGGATGAACGAACGACGGCTCACTTGACCGCAGTTCTCACACTCTGGCCGTCGTTTGTCTTTTTCCTCCGTGTGCACGAGATGGAGGCAACGAGATGTGAAGTGAGCGCATGAAAGTGGCTTTAAGGAAGAAAAGAAGCAGAACCCGTTCGTTTTGCTTCCGTCTAGAGGAGGCCGTCGTGACTGACCCGAATCTTCGGCACCAGCTCGCAAAATGACAAAGCGGTTTTGGGACAGACCCCATTTTCCACGGCTGACATTTAAAATGATGAGTCCTCCAGGAGCGCGTGCGCGCGTCTCCCCGAAATGCCGAAGACGACGACAGGTGTGAAGCCGCGCCGCGGTCCCCTTTGCTGATAATGAGGGATGTGTTTGTGCGGATCCAGCGGCGGAGCTGCGGTTCTGATCCGCCCCCGAGCCTCGGCTCGCGCGCACCGCGCTCCTCCGGGCGCTTTGTGCAGCCGCCCGTGTGATCTGCGTCAAGGCAGAGCCCCTGAGACGCACAGGCCGCTTCGCCGCCCGACTTTCCGTTTCCATTCGGCGCTGCTGATAAGAGCCGCTCAAAGCTGTTCCAATTCCGGCCAAAGTCCCTCAAAGCACGCGCCCGCTGTGCACTTATCGAGCGTTGCATACACGCGCGCAGCCTCCGCCGCAGCCCGCTGAGATTAGAGTGCAAAAATAGACATAACAATGTAAACGCGCGTGGAACACAATGGAACCAAACTAGCAATAACCCCCGCGGAGCCGCAGGTGCGACCACGTGCAGAACGGCCCTCGCCGCCGGAGCCGCCGCTCGTGATGTCGGACTCCAGGCGTCGCGAGACGGAGCAGCTGCTGCGCGGCCGCCGAGGAACCACGCCGTCCGGCCGCTGCGGCTTATACTTAGAGGGAGAAGGTTGTTGTCGGCAGGAGAAATGAATACGTTTACCGGCGTGAATCACCACTTAGTTACAAAGCAGCTCCAGCGCGTTCAGCAGCAGCAGACGCTCCTTTTTAGCCGCCGCGCCTCCGTAAACTCATACAAGACGCTGACCGGAGTTTCACAACCGAAGCTGTTTCCAAAGCATCACTGATGAGGGTTTTAATGAGGCCTAAAACCCAGAGTAGCGTTGCTGTTTACCTCTGCTGATCATCACTTCAGCTTCTGGTTTGAGACGCTACAGCTCATGATGCAGAAAACCATAAGACAATAAATAAGGACGCCAAGAAGGAGAATGTGTGTTCATCTGTGTCCTCTGCTCGACAACACCTGGGCTCCGCTGCAGCTCATGCATTAATGAGTTCTTGGGAAAGTGCTGTAGGGCTTTGGTTTATCAGTGTTGGGGAGCGAGCGACACAAAATGTCCCCAATTAAAATGAAGATGAATTGCAGCAGCAGGTCTCCCATTGTCGCTCTGCCTTTGTGTGCGCCTCTAAATCTCTGCCGCACAGACAGGTCATTAAGCGCTAAAGGCTGCTCTGTTCCCGCGGCGTCACAGTCGCAGCACATCGCATCCCTCTCGGAGAGGCCGGCCGCGGAGGAGTGCAGGGGCAGAGCGGAGGCTCGGGTGCGTCTGAGCCCACCAGGAGGAATTAGCGGCACGCTCAAGTCCCCTAATTAGAAACGCGGCAGCGTGATCGTTTGTGTTTGCAGGAGTGTTTGAGGCTCTAATTTTCAGTGCCAAAGGAGTTGGTGCTCAGAAGTTACCAACATCGTCTTCTTAATGTTGCAGTCGCACACATACTGTACAGTTCCAGCCCTCCTCCTCCTCCTCTTCTTCCCACGCAAATACTTATTAGCAAAGTTTCCCCAAAGTTCCCCTCCTTCCCATTGGTCCGACACGCAGTGATGTGTGTGGTGTTTACCCCATTATCGCCTCTGACCGCTGACACCAAATCAAATGGAAAAGTGCTCACTCGTGTATTTGTAGCCGGAGGAGAGGCTGGTGAGATATGAGATCGGCGTCAGGTCAGAGCCCGGGCGCTTCCTCTAACTGGAGAGGTTCTGTCTCATGGCTCGGTCCGCTCCCCGAGGGGACGCGCTGTCTGGTCGGCGCCGGTTCACAGCCCAGGTTCCGTCTGCAAAAAGCTGTAAAAGCTGTGAGGCGCAGCGACGTGAGGGGAGCAAAGCGTTTGTCTGCACTGATGTTAAACTTATAAATGTGTGTTTATCAGAGCTGGTTGCGCTCATGGATACGGACGGTTGAATATTTAAGCTTATCTGATTTCTAGCTCCCTTAACATACTGTATCAGCATGTAATACTGCAGTATATTGGTTGTTTCAGTATAACAGGCGCTTCTCAATGCTTCTCTCCTTTCAGACATGATCCCAGATGTTGAGATGTTACCACGCTTTTCTTTTCCAGTCCAACTTCTTCTGAGGCTTTTCTAACGTCTGGACACTTGTTGAATCAGCAGCCTGTTCTCTCTCAGAGTTGTCGATACTCGTGATCATTTATTTCTTTATGATTGTTGTCAGTTTGTCACTGTGAGGATCCCAGTGCGCGTTGCCTGGAAAAAACAAACGCCCAAGTTTATCAGCAGCTTGTACTGAAGAAACGACGAGGCTTCTCAACATCCGCCGGCTCTTCACAGGCTCATTTTACCTCAGTACTCAGGTAACAGACCACAAACTACATCTCCCACAATGCAACCGTGTGAATTGCATAGTTAGTGATGAAAGTGAACACGTTTGACAAAGACTCTGGCGCGGCCGTTAGAGGAACCGCGTGGATCATCTTAGTGAGCTACGTCCTCAGACCCCAGGTTGCATCCGCTATGTAGCAACATGGCGTCGCCCTCCTTTTACAGCCATTACAACAATTTAGCCGCTGGTCCGGGGCTTTTAGCTGATGTTATTTCCCGACGGTTGATTAAGCTGAAGTTCATCTCCTCCCGGCTTCAAAGCAGCCAGAAACGTAACAGGGTTTTTTTTAAGCTCGGGCAGCGGTGAGGTGAGTGGTCAGGCAGGGCCTCATTAGAGGCGTCCAGCTGCTCTTTGCGTCGCTGCTCGACGGTGCTGCTGCTGCATATGCATCGCTCCCTACACTGGGCGCTGCAGGCGGCACAACGGCGAGCGAAACCGAGCAAATTGCATTGACATAAAGATGAATGATTCCGAAATGACTCGTCCCATCATCTGTTCAGAGCGAGGAGAAGAGGGAAGTCGGTCACTAAAAACTGTGAAAAGCTTCACTGAGCTGCTGTAGTAGTATGTTATGTAACGTATCCTACATATTATGGTCATCTGATGAGTCCATTATTCATCCTCTGCACCCTTTTCCTGAGAGCAGCCCAGGGTGCTGCTGCTCACTCAGCCTCAAAGCTCCGGCGTTTGCAGGAGAGCTGCGTCGCTAACGAGAGTTACTGAGACAGATGGTGCGTTCGCGGCAGCTGATGCTTTTTACCAGCGTATTCCAGCACCTGGGAGCCAGAGAGGACCGCGCGCCACAAACTTTGGTTCCCCGGGGAACAATCTTCCCGAGCATCACATTATTGCGCTGCGGCAAGGTGAGCTGCTGAGCAGAGAAGAAGAAGGAGGTGTCTGTCCACCGCACGCAAGCCGGAGGGAGAAATCCTTAAATACAGTAAAAGGTCAAATGCTTTGGTCATTTTATATTTGATGTTTGCATTTAAATACTATGTATCACATATTGGGCAGTAGTTCTCTGTAAAACATACATATAATGAAGCACTTGACGTATGCTTGTTCCGTGTTCATTAAGTGTGAGTGAGGTTGGACGTTCTAAAGCAAAGCTGCTGTAGGCGATAGTGAAACCTGCCCGGTCTGCTGGTTCTGAGGGCAGACTCCTAATCTTAGCTGCACATCGGGCTCCACAATAATCATTGCACTCACGTGCCGGCTTTGTTCTTGTGCTTTGTCCGTGTCCCCAGCCACAGTGGGGAGTGGGAGAGGCGTTGTGCTATAATGGAGCCTTTGGCCCGGTGCAGCCTCAGTTAGAGCAGGAGTGCAGCCGCTAAATGCTGCTTCATTACAGCCGCTCCATAATAGCTTGGTAATTGGGCCCAGGAGCCGCGGCGTTTCACGCCACGCGGCCTTTCCTGGCGCCGTCTTCGCCCGTCCTTCCTGGCCTCGCTCCCCTGCGCTCCAGCATCTGTGTGCCTGCCTTTGAGTTTCCACCCGCCACATTCCTGCTTGTCTCCATCTCTGATTGTCTCTCTGTCCCTTTGTCCGCTCCGCTTCTTCGAAACCTTTCTGCTTTCGCGAATGAGGAAGCGTTCGATGAGACGCAGATACGACGAGGAACAATGGACGCCGTCCCCAAGCGTTAACGGCTCAGACGAACCGTTGTGTTCAGGATGAATCCATCCTGGTTTAAAATATCTCTTTACAACACATACAATAATCCTGGTGTCCTTTCAGTTGGTCTTGAGGCGGGACCAAATCCCAACCTGGCAACCCTGACGAGTGCCAGCGCCACAGTCCTCAGTCTGTATCCATGAGAGCGTCTTGTGAACCCAGCACAGATGTTGAGTGTAATTTCAGCAGTGGTGCCATTGTTCCCACATGTGCTCAGAGCAATTAGTGGAGCTTCTGTTGGTGCAGCTCACTTCAGTGTAAATGTGCTCGGTCATGGTGGCTGTTGCTGTCCACGCTAATTGCCTGGGTCTTCTCCCCTAAAGTTAAAACCACACAATACACTTTCTAAACACGCGTTTGTGAGGATTATGGAAAAAAAAGACAAAACTCCACGGATCTTAAGTCCTCTCAGGTTTGTGGTTAATTTTGCTCAGTCGTGTGGAATAAGCGAGTTAAAAAGAGCTGACCTCTGTGATGGTCTTTGGACATCACTTCATAGTAACAGCTCTTGTCTTAGGTTTTTCTCATGTTGATGTTATTTAAGTTGCTCCAGGGACTTTAGCTCACATTTGTTTCCAACGTACAATTCTCCATCCACACCGAAGATACAAGACTTCCTTGTTGTCCTATGAAAGCCGTGATCCCTGCTCTACGGGGGAAACTGAAAACATTTAATTCACTGATTCAGTGGCTCTGACTATAATTACACATATAAATGAATATAGGGGTGTAATTACCTCTAAAGAAAGTTGAGTGCGGCTGAGCCCTGCTGGAGTGTGTGTATACGCGGCTGAATTAAGGGGTTGTGACAGGGGAGCTGCAGCCTGTGTGCATCAGTGTAGGTGCAGGCCTGGGGCCCGATTTACATATTGTACACTAATGAATGTTTGATTAGACGAGGTGGATGAGCCTGACCTTTCCCTTTTTATATGAGAGATGTGATGAAGCCGCTGCCACATCCTGGACGGGCTGTGAATGATGAGAATACAATTTTGAGGAACGTTACACGGATGTTGAATTGCAGCATTTGAATTTAAGGGGAAAACTTTAGGACTCCTGTGTGTCTGTCCAAGTTAAAGGACTGTATGCAGTAAAAAGTCTGAGTGAAGTCAAAATGCACATACTGTAGGTGTGTGGTGTTTGTCATTCTCCAGAAATATGGGAGCAAGCCTCAGATGGAACCCGTTAGAGGACGTGGCTGCAGTCCTGTGGAGCCACATCAGCCCTGAACCCTTTTAACCTGCCTTCAGGCGCCGTTACTCAGACCAAACCGCACGCACTAAAGTGATAAATGCTCACTGCGTACTGTGAAGTCGCTTCCTGACTCTGCGTCTGCTCAGCCGGCTCGGTGGGCATAGAAAATCAGCCCGGTGTCATTTGACTCAGAGCGCTGCTTAAAGACCAGCATGGAGATGGCATCCCACGCTAACATATCATATTCTATCTGACTACTACATTTCTGTAGCTTGTGAAAACATCTTGTGGTCAGAACCTGATGAGAAATGCCAACCAGCAACATGAATGCAGGCCGAGGAACACACAACAACTCCCTTAAAGTCCAGCTGATGAACATTCAGAGGCAGCGAGCACTTCCCTGCTCCACAGACGTGCTAATTTTAGCCGGGGAGCATTAAGAGACACGCTGATGAAGACAGACGGACGGAGAACAGAGATGTGAAGTGAATGTGGAGTGGAGGGTGCTGGTAGGGGGCATTTAAATGCACTCACCACCATTCAAAACAAGACATCACGGAGCACTTACCAGCGCCCGACAAGGCCGTAATAACATTTCCCAGACGGTGTGGGTGATCTGCACAGTGTGGACGCGGGCACGAGGCATAAACAGTATTTATGCATCTCAATGTGTTTTCTCAATGAAATGACTCTGAAGGCATTTTCCTCAGGACGACGGCGATAGATTTACACCAGGTGCAACATGCTCACAACCTGTGTCTGCACATTAGCAACACACACTTCATTAGTCGCCTCGTTTTTATGGTTATGAAACAAATAACCGCCTGCATTCGCAGCATCCTCCCGTGTCAGCGCGAACTAATGACGGCGGCTTTTAATCGGATTCCTGACTTCTTTTTAATAAGGGAAGAGGCTAACGTGACTCCTCCGCTAATGAATCCCGACAGTTCAGTTGACACACGCTGCATCGTGAGCTTCGGGTCATGTTTTTGGCAGCACTGGATGCTGAACCCCTCCGTGCACATGAGCCAGGCACACGGAGGCAAAGCAACGGGAAGCGCAGAGTCAAGGGTGATGCGTGATGTGAGTGCAGACGGCGGCAGAGCATCAGATAAGCTGCTCTGGTTCCTACTGGGCTCCATGTCTGCACTACCTAAAATACCTTGAAGCGCAAATTAAGGCAGCTATTGCGACTATGATTAGATCAGCGAGCTTCGATGCGACAAGAATAAGCACATGTTGAGAAACAGGCTCGAGGTAAATGCATTTCTTTTTGTTTTGTAGAACTGATAATCATCTACAAAGATTTATTTTTCACTAATAATGAGTGAAATCTGTAACTAAACAAAATGTTCTGTTCTAAAGTATTGTTCTGTTTTTTTAAAATAATTACCTTTTGGTTACTGAGGGTTTAGATTTTTAAGGAGCCACTGTTATAATTATGTCTTAAATAAAGCTACAGTTACAGCAGCTGCAAATAAAATGGATGGGATCCATCAGGCATGTTGTATGCTGCAGTACAGTATACTGTGCATACAGACACGGTCAAACAAAGAGAGATTAAATATGTACAGGCCAAACTGGTGCCTGAGCACTGGACCAGACAAAGCAAAAAAAGTTGTTGAAATAAACAGAGGCAATGAGATGAAGTGTACAGTCCTCAGTGACGATGGACAACAACATGGAGGTTATGGCACCGACATGATGTTGAAGCCTCCAGAATCTGAGCGTTCTGAAGGGGCCGGGTCTGAACAGCTGAGACAGAATCATGGGTCTTAAAGGTGGGCTTCAGGTGGTGAATGAGCACCGACCCCCACACGCCGCCCTTTGACAGATACCCCCCCCCCCCCCCCCCCCCCCCCCCCCCCCCCCCCCCCCCCATCAGCGCAGGTGTAATTAGATGGGTAATGGATCGAGGAGCCGCTCGGGGCTCATCCTCTCTGATGAAAGGAGCCTGAACAATGCAAACACTGACCCTTTGTTGACTCACGCGCCTAAAAGACAAACGCCGCTTGAAGCGTGAAAGCGGCAGAGACGCACCAGTGAATCCGGATCATGATACACACCTTTTAATTCGCAGATGGATAGAATAGGTAATAACGTTTGCCATGAGGCGGTGATGGAGCCCCCCCCCCCGCGCTGCCCACCTCCCATCCACCCACTGCTTCTCTTTATCTGCTGAAACGGCACAGACTGCGCTTCTCCATCTAGTCCAGTGTCTCCACTTCTGCTCCTCTTCCTTTTTCATTTTCTTCCACCTCATTTCTATCTTCGTACCCCCCGTCCTCCGTCGGCCTCACTCCTTCTCCCGCTTATCAGACAGCCAGTGAAGCATGAGGAAGCTGTCTGCTGGTAAGACAACAGCAGGGAGGCGCAGGTCCGTGAAATGCAGGGAGCCGAAACTTCAGAGACTTCAGGGCTGAGGCTGAGCGACTGAATTAGGAGCTTCAGAGCGCGATAACGGAGAATATTCAGTCCTAACGGGCTGAGGATTACCAGCTGGGAGCTCAGCGGAGCGATAGCCAAGCTTCTTGTTTCCTCAGGTTCTTGTTGTTAGTTGTTGCGTCCAGTTTACTACAAAGTTCCACTGACAACAATGATGATGATGATGGTGATTGATTACAGTTCTTGCCTATTGCTTACACACGTTTTGTAAAATTTGGCCCATTATGTCAAAACTCTACACACAAACCAGTCAGACATCAGCACTTGGACATTAACAACTCACATCTCTACCAAAATGAAACACTGTAATCAAATTTCTCCTTTCTAAAAATCTAATTTTTGCAACAAATCCTTACACAGCTCCATTTGAATCACCCTTTCATATCAGCAACAACACACTGAAGAACTTTTTATAAAGCACTCCAGTCTTTGCGTGTGTTTTTACAAAATTGAAAAATATATATAAATATAAATATATATATAATATAAAATCACTTTTTACAGAATCACATTTAGTAAATGTAAAATAACAGCCACATGCGCATGAATTGTAGAGTTGATGCTCGTATTTTATTAAACAGGTTGTGCTGGTATTAGCTATAAGCAAGCACGCCGTGTCACCATAGCAACAGTCAACACTGACCAAAGGAGAGAATGATGTCCTTTCAACATAATACAGATAACCTCCAGTCATGACCCAGTACAGAGGGGTGTGTGTGGATGCACATGAAGCAAAAATGGAAGGATGAGGTTGTGCAATCAGTGATAATGCTCCCTGTGAGGAAGAGATGCTGTGAGAGGGACAGAGAAAACGCGAGCGGGGAATGTGACGAGACATAAGTACATAAGTACGGTGATCTGCCCTTTCACCCTCACTTCTACGGTCATAGGCCACCCAGCAATGTCAAGTGTTAGCAACGCCACTGTCAAAGGTCCTCCCTCCGAGTCAAAGGTTTACTGCACTCTCACCCTGTTCGATCAGAGATTGGGATCTGATTAGCGCTCAGTCAGCAGAGAGGCAGATGAAGGGGAATCCTGACGCTGGCAGCCATTCCACCGCCCCCCACTCTGTTTTAACCAGCAATCGTGATTCTGGTGTAGGCAGCATATGTCCTGGGGCCATATGCTGCCAAGAGGGTCCTGATTAGATTTCTGGAATTGCATTATTATGTAGAATGAGTTTAATAATATATTTTTAAGCCTGTGTAGTGGAAATTCTTCTTATAAAGAAATCAACCGGAGATCATCAGTGTGATAAACCATCTCAAAGTTTACTCTCGTTTCAAGACGGAGTGGATCACAATTACGATACATCTAAGAAGTAAGTACAAACTACTTTATGTACAAAGTATCCACTGAAGGACTGAGGACACAAGACCTGTATTTATCACTGTTACTAACCTCACATGAGCTGTTGACTATTTTTTGATAGTGACTGCAGTAAACCCCCCTTTACTTCCTTAACATGTTCCCGTGGTCACTACAGTGAAACTCCCACCATTCAACAACCAAATGTTTAAAGACCCCCAGCAACAATGATCAGCCAGAGGCACAGCATGTGATGACAAACACAAAATTTCCTTAAACAAAATCCTCTGTTTAAGGAGTTTCCGGTGTTGCTCTTCTGTTGTCTTTTTTTGTTTAATGTTGATTTGTTTCCCAATCTGAAGACATCTGAAGAACTGAAAGCAGTTACACCCTGGACATAAATGACATCATCAATGACAAAAAGCCGCAGCAGCTATTGCTGATAGTTAGTTAGATGTTAGTGTTAGTGTTAGAAAAACAGAAATAGAATTTTTTTTTTTAGTGTGAATTACTGCAAAGCAAACTTTCTGAAGTGAAAACAGGAAACATTTCATTACAACTATAAATTCTGTGAAACTAGTTGATTTATCAACAAAAAAAAACAGTTCTAAAAGCTACTTTGAAATAGGAATAGTCTCAAACATTATAAAAATGTGAAGCAGAAAGTATCAGGTATCACTGTGAGGTCTTACTATGGCTCTGGTTCACACCCAATCATTTTGAAGGATGTAATCATTAATCTTTTCAAATCTTAGCTTTAGATGTTGTAGCTGTTAAATAGTTTGTGGATTTTTATTTATTTTTTTTTATTTATTTTTTTTTATAAAGGATCCCATTAGAAAAAAACATTTTACTGCAAATAATCTAAGGTTAAAACAAACACCCGGGTTGGCATGGAAGGTAACAGCAGTACAAAACAGGAATCAGGCAATGAGGTTCAGTAACAAAAGGCAGAGTCCAAAACCAGAACACAAGGGAGCAGGCAAGACAAGGTCAAAATGAGATTCAGGACTGGTACGCCAGAAGAGTTACGAGCATCTGGATGCTGGGGACCTGAGACTGGAAACATGATCGACAATCTGCCAGCGAGTGTGGTGAGTACTGGTTTAAATGCCTGACTGATTACTGATTGACGACAGCTGAAGAATCATGTGACTGGAGAGCGAAACAGGAGGGAACCAGAGCAGAACTAAACAGGATGTGGCAGAAAGTAAAACAGGAAATGGCAAGTGATCGGTCCAGGTTATGACACATGGTTCAGTATGCCTTCAATTATGAATAAATTCCCAACAGTGTCACCAGCAAAGCACCATCACACCATCCCACCTCCTCCTCCATGCTTCACGGTGGGAACCAGGCATGTAGAGTGGTTGCCAGCCTGCCAGCGTCAGGATTCCCCTTCATCTGCCTCTCTGCTGACTGAGCGCTGATCAGATCACAATCTCTGAGGTGAGAGTGCAGTAAACCTTTGACTCGGAGGGAGGACCTTTGACAGTGGCGGTCCACCTTTGATGACATTGCTGACACTTGACATTGCTGAGTGGCCTATGACCTTAGAGGTGAGGCTGAAAGGGCAGATGACCTTTGACCCAGAATGGTAAAAGGTGACAGGTGAAGGGGCAGGTGATCTTTGACCTAGAGCTGTTAAAATTGTATTTGATGGAATGTCATCTCTCTATTGTGTGTGACATGCTCCATCTGTCTGCTTGGCCTGAGTCCACTCAGGTTTATTACTTGTGCTTTGTTCACTGACTTTATTTATTTGCTCTGGCTGTAGATTGACCGTGGAGGTCACTGATTTTCTGAGTAGAAACCCACAGAGCTTCTAACAGACAAGAAACAAACAATAAAGTATTTTTGACTAATGACATCTTGGCTGTTGTAAGACCTGAAAGCAGGCAGATAATCAGCAGTAGCACCAAAATAAAACTTCCACTTCTCTGCACTGGGGAGGTTTTTACAAAAGAACTACATAACTGTAAGTTATGAACATGGTAACATGAAAACTACGCAGACCATTGTTTTTTAGCTTCATGCATTTACGTTGTTTATACGCCGCAGTGAGACTTCATTTACTTGATTTCATATTCTACGGGTAAACTTTCATTTGGTGATTAAGAGCAATCAAACAAACATAGATCTGAGAAGCAATTTGTTTTGTGTACAAGGATCCAGTCAATTATCTCGTCATTGAATGCGTTAATAGACTATTTGAATTTGCTGGTGAGGTGAATGAATTTCCTATTAACTCATCCACTTAAAATGCTTTTAGATATTTTCCAGTGTACTTATTTATTTATTTATGTAATAGGCAGTGGCTGCACTTCTGCCTGCAGGTCTTACACTGATTTCCACTTCTCAGACTTAGGACATATATTTAGTAATTAGCTTTTTGAAGGAAGAGGAAGAGATAATGTCTGAACAGGAAACTGGTAAAAAGGCGATTTATTTGTCAACAGACAAATATTAAGTGATATACAGATTGTACTAGTTACATAAGTAAAATAAATAAACTGACTGCATCCTGACACAACGACATAGAGTAATGGTTCAGGTCTAAATATCACCTAACTCAATGTTTGGCATTTGAGAAAACACACAGAAACACTGAGAACAGAAAAAATCAATTGAGCTTCATTAAAATGAAAGACTCGAAGGATACAGTAAAGGAAAAGCTTCCGCGTGGTTTCATCTGACATGTTGAGACACATTTGCTAATACTGTTGTAATTAGGTTTTAATTAGTTCCACAAAGTGTGACCTTTAAAAAATGCTTCTTAAACACCATGAAAGCAGACTTTATTATCTCCATCTGTATTACTCAGCTGCTGCAGCCTTGTTGGCTCATCAATTTACATGATTTCACTCATTTTGAAAGGCTTTGCACATTACTAGCTTATACATTATGCATTTTAAAAGGCTCCTGTAGTTGTGGACACAGAGTGGGAGCTAAGGCAGAGTAAAAGTGACAGAGTTATTAAGCCTGGCTGAAAAGGAAATCTATAGCCCCTTGTCCGTGGGCTTTGTACAAGCCCGTGCCCCCTCAGCTCCAAAAGGGAAAGCAGACCAAATCACAGCTAATCCCCTCATCGCTCTCCTGCATCTGCAGCCAGAGACCATGTGAGGAGAGGAGGATGGAAGATAAAGGAGACGTAAGGTCCTGCAGGTAATAAATAGTTTAAACTCTTCTTACCTGCCGTCTCCAGCCAGAAGGTGAAGTACCGACCGCTGCATGTACTGTAACGCTATGAACGGCATCAGACGACGGAATTCATATTCTCCAGGGCCGAGTTAAACTATAATTGCAATTAATGATTTACATTCTCGTTAATTATTCAGCACTAAAAGGCTATAAATAAATAAAGATAAAGATTATATATCGCCATGAAAACAGTGGAGGTTAAGTCGAGTCGTGCATAGCATAGTTTTATATATATGGGCACTGCTCTTAGAAATAAAGCACCTGTTTGAAAGCACAAGCAGAATTGTTCAATGATCACAGAGCTAATATACAATATTACTGAGTGGAGCACTGAAATCCATCCTGGCATGATTCACTCGCATGATGAGACAAGCAGGACGTCTTCAGCGTGTTTATGCTGAGCCCAGACTGTGCAGCCATTCGTCTCCGCGTGTGTTCGTGGCCGTTGTGACCCCGGCGTTCTGTGCCGCCCGTGTTGTTCACATTGGCAGTCGCTCTGTTTGGAACGTCATGCGGCCCGTGTGAGGATCTCAGCAGAACCACCGAAGCGTAAGAGAAGTATGCAGAGCGGAAAGACAAGCAGCGAATCACTTGTTGCACGTGTTATCTGCCAATCTATCACGCCTCGACGTGGCCTTGTCAAAATATTTGAGCTTGAGGCGAGTGTGAAATTAGAGCATCGCTGTCATTAGCATCACACCCAGTTACAAGCGTTGCTCTGGTTTCCTACCTGTGGTTCTGTTCCCGCGCTGTGACCACTGTGAATGAATCAATTGCTTTTTGTTTGTTTTGTTGCTGGTAACATCATCATTTATTGTCTCTTCTGTCCAATAGTGGCTCCTCGCTCCCTCCTGGAGGAAACCTGGCTACACGTCGCTCCGCTATGTTCAACAGTTTGTCGCCTGCGGAGCAGATTTCTATTGGAGTGGAGTCTGCTGCAATGCTGGAAAAAGACGCCAAAGCACTTAAAGAGCTAGAGCTTCCTAGTGCATGAGTATGATTCTGCTTTATTAATGGGCAGATGTCTGTGGTCGGTGGTCAGACAGAGCGATAACATCAGAATAAGCTGCAGCCATAAGCATTGAAGCAAGTGAACGGTCCGTTCTGCTCCGAGCGACGGGCACAGACAGTTTCCAAGGTGCATTTGAAGCCT